>NW_026558762.1:0-122308 GCF_026930045.1 Uloborus diversus
AGGGGTCTAAACAGGGTAACTTTAATTATAACCACCCTGTAAATTCAGATACATCGGACTTTAATTAAGCGAAGATTTGGTGTGTCTCAAAAATAGTTAGCCCCTGGCTTGGTCTTAGTTGGTCTGTGCAAGAATTCTGCGTGGGAAGGTAAAGGACGGTTTCTGCAAATGTTTTTTTTTTTTTTTTTGTATTCTTGTCATTTATGGTAGTTTGGCTTTATTGTACAAACTTGCTTATTTGGTTTTCGCTGAAAATAAAGTACGAAAGAAAATGTCGGAATTCCAACATTTCCCTATTGTTAATATGGAATCCAAAACACGTTTCCTCAAATATCTCTAACTCATTGCAGGTACTGCCCTTCACCTTTTCAAGGCAGTGTAAAACATTCAATTAAGGGAATAATATGTGATGCACAGATGCGCATTTGTGCGTTTCATAAAGCTATTAAAAATAAGTACGGTTCATTCTCCAGAAAGCGTAACATTTAAACGAAATATTTTTCAATTTCGAAACCTTTTGTTTTGTTTTCTTTTTTTTTAAGTCTGAAATGAAAGTGTTACCTACTAGAA
The DNA here is from genome assembly GCF_026930045.1 of Uloborus diversus. NCBI lineage: Eukaryota > Metazoa > Arthropoda > Arachnida > Araneae > Uloboridae > Uloborus > Uloborus diversus. The sequence continues at coordinate 571 of NW_026558762.1, forward strand.
GTAACCATAAACAATGGCCCAGCTAAGTTCCTCTTATTTTACTCATAAATAAACGAAATTAAAAAATGCCTTGTTCACGGAAATATATATATATAAAAAAAAAAAAAAACTTTGAACGTTTCAAAATTGAGGCCAATTTAATATCATAGTAATTTTGTTAATTGTGCAAACAATCAACTATTTTATTGATTAGTGGGAATATAATATTAAGCTCTCTTAATTAAAGTATGGCTGAAGTAGTAGTTTCAAATGTATATTAAAAATAGTATTTAGTAAATTTGAGGGTCTACTGGCAGTTTATAATTTTGGCAGAATGCCTATTATTGATGTATTTCACCTCCATCATTTATTTTCACCTCAGAAATAATGACATTGATAAGGTCTGTCACGGAGGTGAGGAATTTTCCATTAATATAGGCGTAATAGATACATTTTTCAGGGATTTTTTTTTCTTTGTAGCTACAATCTGCACATGTTAAGCATTTGAAAACATGTTCACGTCTTTTTTTACATTAAATTACATCTCTGAAATTCAAGTTCACGTACGTGAGAAGTCAGAATAACCACACTGTTTTTAAATCAAAATCTATCTTCTTCTTTTTCGACAAATATCTCACAACTTCAACTATGGCTGGAAATAAACGAGGGGGTTCCCCTGTAGCATGGAAAATAAAATGTGATGTCATTACTGTCACGTGTTAATGAGGAATGATATTTTATGTCTAGATCACGGAGGTGAGAATTTACTGTGGGACATGACTCCTTGTCCTACTAAAACGAACTTTTTGTTTTTACCCAATTCAACTATCCAAGTGTTTAATTTGTTACGGATGGTATTTCCGTCAGAACAATAACACTGCTTCTTTAAAAAATGTCATCTACGGCGAAAATATAATCAAGACTATGGTTTAGTCTTTAAAGAAATCTCTGTAAAAATTGAGGGCGAGTTGGAAAGAACGGGTCAACGCTGCATTAATGCTTGAATAGAATGTGATAAATTATTTCTAGCTTTCTCGGTAGATGTAGGATACAGGAGCAAGAGCGCAAAGCTGCTACTGGACAGGCTAGAAATATTTTTCGCATTTTATTTCAGCATAAAGGCAGCGCTGAACTCATTCCACCCAACTTACTCCGACCGACAGAATAACAGAGCCTGGAACACCTTTACAAACAGTAAATAGAAAATTTAGTCTCACTTATTTTGAAGAATGCCGAGAAAAACCAAAATGAAGAATAACAGAAAGCCTTAATCAATAACAGAAACTAATATTAAACTAAAAATTAAAAAAAAAAAAAAGTCTCAGAGGGCCGACCTGATATTGAGATGGATTTCGTGGATCACAACAAATATGAACTGACAGAGGATAGAAATTTTAAATCATTGAGTTTTTCTCCTTATCCGACTATGAAATAGCTACTGATCACGCGTATAAAGGCTTTGAATTGCATTTAAAAGTTTCTTAATATGATTATAGCTTTTACTGTATGTAATTTCGAAGTTCCAAACAAATATCAAACGCAGAAAACTTAGTTGTTTGAATTTGGGGCCAATATTTTTAACGTACGGGTAAGTTTTTACTACCATAATTCTGAAATACGTTAAGTCGGTTTTTATTAATATTTCCGGTAATTCAAGTTCTGCAAAAACGAGACCAAGCTAAGAACACTTTCGATCAAGTCACCTTTTGAACGAAAAAAGAACTATCAAAATCGGTTCATCTGTATAGGAGCTACGATGCCACAAATAGACCCACAGATACACTACCCGTTGCTTTTTGGAACGGGGGGTACAAATTGGCTTCTGAAATGATACCTTATAATTTAAATGGGGAATAAAACTTAAATTAAACGGAATTTAAGAGTTTTTTATTCAAATATTTAAGAATTTTTAGAATAGAAAAGATCTGTTTAAGATCCGTCAAAAAAGTAGCGGATACGGATACGGATCTTTATTTTCCCTCGGATATCCGCGGGTACGGATATCCGGAACATCACTAGAAATAACCATGTTGTAAAGAAAACTTTTAATCTCTCTCCCCTCCCAATTCTAGCTCTCTGTGTTCCTATCACTCTATTTAATTGGATTTTTCTTATTTCCGTCGTACTTTCTACTTAAGCAATATGCTTAAGACTGCGTTTGAAAATTGATGTCCAAAATAAAAAAGATTGACGAGAATTGAAAACTGCCTAATGGAAAATCGCACCGATTTGTCAATATTTACTTTTCTCGCATTATGCCAGAAGGAGAGGAGGAGGAGGGGTCACAGTTTAATTCGGCATTCATTAATGTTTAATGATTTCACCCCATGCATTTTTAAAAGCTTTCGACGTAAATAAATGTCTGTTTCTGCTACGCAATCACTTCGTGGTACGATAGCTGACATCTAGTATTTCTTCATGCTAATTATTCCCACAAATAAAAATCTGGGGAAAAAATAACTCTTCAGGCGCTTCCACGCACCGCAATTTATTCAGTCAAATAAAAGCTTGTCAACATTTTTGAATGTAACGGCAAACAACGGCGTAAGTGGGGGGTGGAAGACGCGGGCGCCGTCCCTGTTCTTCGACCGGAAATTAAAAGTGCCACTGAAAATCATTTTAATGATTCTTCTCCGAAAGCATGCCGCTGATGAATCGAACTTTCTCTCTTCGAAGCTTTTATTGTTTTGTTCTATGAGTTGTTGGAACGTAATAGTTAAGATACACGAAATCCATTAAGTGTGGTGGTTCACGAAACGAACCGTTTCGTGTGTGTGGTGGGATATGGGTGATTAGGGTGCCTTAGTTAGTTGGAATGTTTGATTGGTTTCAGGTGGAGTAACTGAACTTTTGTTTTATCTTGTTGTTTGTTACTAACTGAATCCTTGAGGAACACCTGCGCTCTATCTAGCGTTTCTTTTTCGTATAATAATCTTTATTACTAATAATAAAGCTGAAAGTCTCTGTCTGGATATCCGGGGGATGTCTGGACCTCTGTGACGCGCATAGCGCCTAGACCGTTCGGCCGATTTTCATGAAATTTGGCACAAAGTTGGTTTGTAGCATGGGTGTGTGCACCTCGAAGCGATTTTCGATGTGGTTCTTTTTCTATTCCAATTTTAAGAACAAAACTATCATAAGATGGACAAGTAAATTACGAAATTATCATAACGTGGAACCGTAATATGGGCACAAGCCAACTGGCGAGATACGAAATTATCATAACGTGGAACCGTAACATGGGTACAAGCCAATCGGCGAGAAAATTCACCATACATTATTTGTAAATATACAGACGAACCAAAAGACCTTTTAATATTTCTATTACGGGCAATGCCGTGCGGGTACCACTAGTTATAAATAAATCATTGACATAGTTCGTTGACCTCTTAGGATCACTGAACCATATCAGAAATGGAATGTAAAATAGTAAATCAGAAACTTAATAAACGTATGTAGAGGCGTATGTATGGGCAAAAGTGTGTATGGGAAGTCACTGTTACCTCCCAAAAATGTCCTTATTAGACAAATTTCGTCTGACGGTTCGGCAAAAGTATCATCAGTCGGCAAGTTTTGTCTGAAGCTTCTGTAAAATTTGGGGTCCAGTCGGTATATGGAGAGTTTCTGCTCTCTCAGAAATTTAACTTCGGGGCGCCCCTGTATGTACGAGTACGGTATCCCAATTCCCAAATAAAAGACAAGATGGACAAAAATCTGCACAGAAAGCATGCGCACGCAAGTTAAAGCCTTATCAGAGGCCAAAGGAAACGTGACCAAGTATTGACTATTAATTCTTCATAAATTTTTTCATCCTTTTATTATTTTGTTCGATGTATTTCCTAACCTTAATATATTTAGGACATAATCAAAGTGAAATATTCTAATATGGGAAGATTTTTGAAACGAATTTCAGAAAAATTTAATGAAATCCTGGAATTTTTTGAGTGTCCATATAAATTTGGCTATCCACTATATGGTGCAACAGCAGTGGTATTTGTTAGATAACCATCTAAGCAGGAACTGTAGATTAAAAAAAAAACACGAATGTTTGGCGTACTTATGGTTCCGTTCTCACTATCATAATTGAAAATTTTCTAATTGAACATAAATTATTTTTTGACTGTTCGATTTCTGTTTTATTTATTCCCTCTGTAATAAGCAGATAGTACTGTCAAAAATATGCTACTTTTTTTAATGCACTTAAAGCTGCATAAAATTGTTAAATGTCTCGCCTTGACCAAAGTAATTAAAAAAAAAACCTTATTAATGCTGCAACGAAGAATGAGGCAGTTCAGCAACTTCAAATCAACACACGAAAGTAATTTCCAAGCAGTTAGTTGAAAATGGATGATACTCTGAGATGTGCACGTTGTTGCCAACTTGTTTCGTAAAAATAAAATTGTAGAATGCCTAAGTTTTATAACTTCGCAAGCAGAGTACAGCACTAAAATCTTCTACAGATTATTAAAAATTTTGTAGTCAAGTGTACTAAAGAATGGGAAGAGGTGCGAAATGAACTCATGTGGTTAAAAGTTACCCTAAATAACTTTCATGGTCACCGAGAGTGAAGGCGGTCCCCTAGTCAGTTTAGTCGCCTGCCTATCCCGCCTCTCATAAAACACATAAAACTTACGCATCTCCCATTCCTAGCTGGGCTCCCTCAAGCGCCGGACCCCTAGTTTCCGACTAGACTGACATGGCCTCTCGTCGGCCTTGAATGAGTGTACAGTACAATCTCGTTTAATCGAATTAACTGGGACCAAAGGCAATCCGGATAATCCAGGTAATAAGTAAAACACATTCGTAAAGAAGCAGACTTACTGTCCACCTCCGAGAAGTTGAGCTATGGCCTTGAGCAAGTCCATTTCGTTCAAGGGAGAGCAATCAGTAAGAGGAGGAATTGTTAGGCGCAGAGTTGGGTTACCATTGCAACCCTTTTATTGGCGAGAAATGCTGTAACGCTTGATACTTCTTACCTTAGTAGTATTGTTTGCCAAATGGGCAATAACATTGTCAACTAAATCCGCAAGTTCTTAAGCCGTTTTCTTCACTCCTATTTCATTTAAGGGAATCGTTGAACCGGTCGGGCAGCGGAGTTCAACTTGCCAGAGGTGGCCAGTATCTTTGATAGCGACAAAAAACTGATGCTTTGTAACAAAATTACATAGTGTCGTTTCTCGCTAATACTTCATCATTTTATACATCAGCTGCAGTGATCTCGAGGCAGTAGCTGTACGTTTGATCAGAATGAAAACCGAAAATTTGGCGTATTTGTAGTTCCGTTCTTGTTACAAATTTTGCGGTAGATTGCGGAAAAATAACCAAAAAGTCAAAATTTTATTAGTTCATATTTGAGAAAAAATGGCGACTGATATTTTTTCTCAAAAGATTTTCTTTACGCTGCAAATTTTAATAAAAGCATTGTTAAGAAAGTTGATATCAAGCACTAAATAATAATTTGAATGGAGGAGAGCCATCGAAAAAAAAGGGATTTTATGTCGAAATCTAAGTGTCTAAGAATCTATCGATACCTGGTAACTTGGGAATACATACATAGGTACATACATAGATACATATGCTCAGTTTTTAATTATATAAGATTTACGTAAATGTAACTTCTTTTGATTATTTACGTAAATATAACTTTTTTTAGCTCTACAATTTTGAGTCGTGTACGGAGATCCGGCCAAACAAGGTTCTATGGTATTATTTTCTAGCAGCAGAAAAATAAAGCTACTGATAGTATATAACTCTTTAAGAAATATATTTCTCCCTTCGATCTGGGCACTCCTCGATATTGTATTTGTGTTGCGAAAAATCTATCCTTATGCTTACCCGTGGGAAGCGAATGAAAAGGAAAAACACTCGGAAGGGGATGTCTGGGAGTAGATAACACAGAGGCAGAGCCGGAGATCAAGTTGTCACGGTTAACCCCGGCGTCGTTTGATAGATGTTCTACGTAGGAGTCGAGTATTGCGCCTTGGAGGTTGCCTGTAAGATTTATGTGATCTTAAACCGAAGCTAAATCCCTCTCCTCCAATTTTTGCTCGATACGACAGCTTTTGTTCTCGCGAGCGACCGATGTAATGATGGTTTTTCAAATTCGTTCGCCATGCTTGACGAATGTAAGATTTTTAAAAGACGAAGTAGATTCAAAAACTAAGGCCTTGGACTGGTTACTTTCGGCTTTGGCTAAGAAGAAATCCTACATTAAGGCCCCTACATATACGAGCCGACGCATCAGCTGAAGATCAGCCATTTTGGATCGGATCGCGTGTTTGAGTGGTTGTCTTTTCTGGCAAGTTACCGCGTTTGGTGATCTTTCACTGCGAGCAATTATTAGAGGCACGTGAATTGTTTATTAAATTGATTTTTTTTTTGGTGACAGTTTGGTAAAACCAGCAACTTCTGTTTTTTTTTTTGGTAACCCTAGCTCCGCAATAATGAAAAATCCGATTCAAAATGGCTAAACTTAAACTGATGCGTCGGCCTGTATATTTAGTGGCTCTATCCCACATTGGATGAAGTTTGGCTTACGTTGAAGAAGATACTTGCTAGCGACTCATTCAATATAAGGATTAGAGGTGCGACATCGATTTCAAAACGTGGATGTTACATTTAATTTCGCAACATCTTGGTATTATAGTAGGACAACAATTGATAATAAGACAAGCACCGATTAATATAAACTAGTTATAGTACTATGGAAATATTTTCAAACTGAATGAAACTAAAAGTAAATTTACATCAAAAAAGAATCTAAGAAAAAATGTATCATAGCACTTACCGTCAGTTGAATGATGTGAAAAAGTTGTGCTAATTATTTTAAAAATACAAAATTAGCTCTAGCAATTATTTTTAAGAGCAAGAAATATGTGTTGTACTGTTAGTTAATAATTAAACACAAATTGTAAGTACAATAGAGGGACGACTTGTTGGGGGAAGTCGATTAGTAACCCCGACTATTGGTGTTGACAGTTTGGAGAAAAAGTAGTTAGTTTGCTTTGTCCCTTAGAAGCGCATTTCTCTTTTCGCAGACTGTCCCACCAGTCAGAGAAATATCTCTTTCGGATGGAACAGAAGTTGCCCTCACTATCAAATTCTTTAAAGCAACTTTTACCAGCTCTGAATTTTTAAAGTTATGATTTTCACCTTAGTAACGTATAGGATTTTCCATTAGTTTAAGAACTGGAACCTTGAAATAGACTGCAAGTTCTGGCACCAGACTACCAGTGTCAGGTTCTTCCAAAATCTTTGTCCTCTTTTTCACTCTTTACTTAATCTTCTACTATCTTGTAGTGATCATCCCAAAAATCATCCTCTACACAGAAAAGTTAATCCTATAAAATGGGTGCATTTTTTTTTTTTTTTTTTTTTTTTTTTGGGCAACTCCATAAGTAAACTTAGCGAGAAAATTAGAGCAAATTTTATGATAATTTTCAATTAAAATGCAAAAACATCAACATCGAAAAGACATCGAAACCAAAACATTGCTGGCCCTAAAACATCGAAAGTAAAATATCGACATTAAAAACATCGATGTTTTAACAAAAACATCGACGTTTCCAGATGTCGCACCCACCAGTGTGCGACACCGATGTCGCACCCCTAATAATAAGGATGGATACGTTACATTAGAAAAGAACAAAAAAACCGGTTCTTCGCCTTGTGTATCTGGTTTTACAGCTGTTTTAATTTTGAAAGGGCTTTTGAGATAGCAGTTGTTGTATAGTTTTATCAATATGCAAAGCAGTTTGTGATCTGAAAACTTTTTTTGGGGGCCGATTTTGGGTTGCCGTTTCCGAAATTTTGGACTGATAACATTCCAAAACTGAAAAAATATTTAAAAAAAAAAGAGAACATTTATTTATATTTTTTAAAATGATTTTAATGATTTTTGTATGCACACTTGAAGAGTTTTTACGGGAAGGGGGGGGGGGCGAGTTTCTCATGTTACCCCGAAAATTTCACACTCTTCAGAAAATTTTACTCGAGTCCACTATCACTTCTGACATAAAGGTGTTTCTTAAACTTCAACAAGGTCCTATGATCTCGAACTGTGAAATTATCTTGGAAATTGCAGTTCTGAAAAGGCAATGTACACATTATCTGTTAAATTCATAAGAATCTGAAATTTTCCCCAACTATTCAGCACTTTGATTTATTTGTCTGCCTAAAAAATGCAACTATTTTATCTTCTAATTAAGAATAACAGTAGTTATGCCTCTTTTATATGCGCGAAAGGAACAGTTGATACTTTCAATAACATTATTTCACTTGCTTGTAGACTATGGTGAATCCACGATGTTTCCGACGAGAGTTTCGCTTGACACGTTGACACGTCTCATACTTCTTTAGAGCACTGAAAGCAAACTCAGAGGAGAACTTTTTGTTCTGATTTCTTCTTCAAATTTATTCGTTCTCTGAAACAGCCGTAGATGAGGTAGCATTCTAGTTGAAAGAGGTCTTTTAATCAACATAAGTGTTTGATTAATCCAACCGGCTGTTTGAAGATAAGTCGTCTGAAAATGATGCATTTTCAGACGACTTTATTTTTTTTTCCCCATTCAATTCTGAAGATTACGTATTTAATATGTTCACATGCTTACTCAGATAAGTGAAATAAATTTTACCAACAACTAGGGGGGGAGGACGGCATTTTAATCTTGTTCTTTCGGAACTGCTAAATAGACACAGAAAAAACTTGTTGATATATATATATATATATATATATATATATATATATATATATATATATATATTAACATTATATATATATATATATATATATATATATATATATATATATATTAACATTAAATGCGTTAGTATGTTGTAGCTAAAATTGTTAATGAGTGCTTCTACGAGTACCTTGGAGTCCTTCTTAAAGTGGGGTCGTAGTCACTGAATACATCACCATACGAATACGTAATCACCGCTCAATACAAGAAATACACCGCCAGCTCAGTCATTTCCAGCCGAGGACTGCAGTTTCGTGCTTATTATAGCACTCATCAGCCTGGCATAGGAAAGTGACTGTGTATTAGTTACCAGTTTGTTTGGCACGCTTGGCTTCCTTAAGAGGTTTTCCATCTCCAGCTCAGTCACTTTCTTATGCCGGGCTGATGAGTGCTAATAAGCACGAAACTGCAGTCCTCGGCTGGAAATGACTGAGCTGGCGGTGTATTTCATGTATTTCTGCCTTAGCCTTGGCTATAGGGCGGTAACTTATTGAATATACCGCTCAATAGTCAGAAAAAGGCCAGTGGCGTAAGAAAGGGAGGGTTTTCCCCGGGTCCATCCCCAAGATGCTCAAAATTCAACTTCTATAATGAAGATTAAAATTACTTTTATCCATTTAAAATTGTTTTTTTTTTTATTTTATCAATTTTAAACTGGTATGACTGTCTTAACGTTAAAACGAAAATCAAATGACATGGTTACAGAAAAATTTAATGTAGTTACTGTTATGAAAAACAAAGTTCCTTGCTTTTGTTTGCTCCAATAGGTGTTTGTCTTTGTTTTAGTAACATTTTTGATCACATTTCTATCAATGTCATTACTTTTGCTTTGTTTTATTTATATCACCATCTGTATTTAACTCATATTGATTTCGATTGTCCCTTTTTCATTATTTTCTTGCACAGCGGTTCGAAGGCTATATTCACATAAATATTTAAATGTACCAAGACTCGAGCCTTCGTGCAGAAAGAGAGGATTTTCGGAGAAGTCTTTTGGAATTTCGCTTTCTTTCCGCGAATAAATTTCTGCCGCCCTTTCTTTACAATCGGAATTTTGCCCCTAATAGTATGTTATACTTGGATAGGTTTCTTTCTTATCCATCGTGAACGTATATATTCCGCAGGTTCGATGTCTGCATTTTTTTTTTTTTTTTTTTTTACTTTTTTTGCTCCCACTTTCGTTTGATTTCCTATTTTTGTGCTGAAATGCATTCTGAAAGAAAATGGCGTTTTTTTGCGTGATTTGGTATGTAGGGGATTTTTTCTCTCTCCTTTTTTCTGTTTCCAGAATACATTTCGAATGAATATCTCGAGCCAGTAGCATCGATAAGTTTCTTACTGGTCATAGTAGTAGATTCAGAACTTAATTTTTTTTTAAAGTCCGTACTAGATATTGTTTTGTCCACAGATACGTTTGGGTGGAGTGGAGGATCATTTAATTCTACATAAATAAAAATTATTTAGGCTTTAACTTTTAAAACTTTTAAATGAGATACATGTGTCCCTTCAGCTTAGAATCCATTCTCCTTATGTAATTTGACTTTAATCAGGAACGTATGATATGTTCTTCATCAAAGTCAAATAACTTATTTTGCCGGATTCAATAACATTGCATCCTGGCAAGATAAGTGACACATCTTCTAAAGTGTGAAAAACGTAGGGGAGATGCGGGCAAGATGGGATATCTAACGTTTAAAGGGCAATAAAACTGAAACCATTGCATTTAAACAATCATATTTATTTCAAAATCTTCCTTTGGTAATCAGTTTTTAATTTTTTTTTATAATTTTAGGAACAATCATAGCGTAGTTATTATTCTAGAGATATAAAAGTAAAAAAAGCCCCACCACCCCGTCTTACCCTCTGGTTCGGGTAAGATGGGGTACCCCTAGGGGCAAGATGGGGTACAGCATTTCACCTACTTTTCCTGACAGAATTCGCAGGAGAATGTTGCTTCATCGTCCTCATCATCCACTCCAGCACAAGAGCAATGTGCCCACGTACCACAGAGAGAACATTTGATCCAGCCTTCATTGGAATCTAAATAAAGACCGCTGCAGTACAAACAAGGGGTATTTTCAATATCTGCATCTTTATTGTTATCCGATGATTTGCGATTATCTATCGTTTTTTTCTTTTTTATGACTCCTCTTTTATTGGGTCTTCCTTTTTTATCCTTCGTTTTCGTCTTCTCCAATTTTAATTGTCTAATTTCTTTTCGTTTTAGTTTATTCTCTTCCGTGACCTGCTTTCTTTTAATCGTTTCTTCCAGTTCTTTTTTATACGGTGACTCAGTAATAATGGCTGTTCTTCCTCGTTTACGAGTCACGCGTGAAGATCTACGACTTGCTGGAAGGGGTAATATTTGCTGTGGACTAACAACAGAAAATGTTGACTGTTGTGGAGTAGTTGGTCTTCTGTCTATTTCTGTATCATCAACCCACGTGGAACATCCAGGTTGAGGACTCGACGAGGTAGCAGAAGTCACCGTAGGTGTCTCGTGAAAAGTAGCTGATACAGGAACATTATTAATGGTTTTGCGAATTGCCTCTGTTTCAACCCCGGTAGATAGAAGTGAGGCACGAGATGTAGTTGCATTAGTAATAGCAGCTTCACTGGTATCCAGCACAGGTAATACGTCAACTTGCTGCGTTTCTAACTCAGCAGGTGCTGTGACTGCTACATTTGTGGTCGCTGAAGTCAGTGTTTGAGTGAGCGGAATATCAGTCACCAACGAAGGAGCAAAGTCGGTTTCAGAGAAGACCGTCGGATCGTAAGGCCAAATTCCGCACTTTTTGAAGCCATTTACAGCTGTTGCCATGGTAGATGTTTCTATGAATGCCTTTCCAAAAATTTCTGCAACTTGCCGCATTGTTACAACCATCCCTGGATTGCTGCGAAGCCAGGTCGTAATTTGCCGATCGTAATAATTGCTCAACGGTCTCATATAAACAACATCGGCGAAAGAGACGATGACGAACGACTGAAGACGATGAGTTGTATGTGGAGGGAAACATAAAATAATTACCCCCATTGGCTCGAGCTTCATCTATTAAATCGATGTTTTTTGTATGGGTGCTATGGCCATCCAATAATAGCAAAACAGGTCGATCTACTGTGGCCCCACTAAATTTCACAAACTGTTTAAACCATCCAAGAAACAACTCCGTGGTCATCCAGCCTGAGTCACTAACAACTCCCCATGCTCCAGGGGCAGCATTAAGCATTAACTGTGGATCCATCCTCTTCCTGGGAAACACCATCATAGGGGGCATGTATTGTCCACTGGCGCTGAAGCATATCTCTACTGTGATTGTAGTACCTCTTTCTGCAGAAGTTAATGCCCCTACTTGTTTTCGGCCTCGTTTTGCTATAATTTTGGATTTAGTCTTTGGTACAACTGAAACACCAGTTTCGTCGCAGTTATAAATGCGGTCTGGTGTAAGATGGTGTTCGTCATAGATATTGCCCAAAAAATTAAAAAATTGATCAACAACTATTCTGTTGAACCCGGCAGCACGTGCAGCAGAAGTGCTTTCGGGTTTTCTTATTGACATGTCTGGGTGTCTGTTCAAAAACCCTTGAAACCAATCTTTGCCGGCTTCTTGTTTTTGAACGTTAAAAGGATGGACTTTATTATTTTTTACTGCTAAATTGTACGCTAATGCTCTTAAGTCTTTGGCTGTAAGTCCGTAAAGTCTAGTCTCCATGTCCAATATATAGCCACAAAGCTCGTCCTCTTCTTTTTCTGTGAAAACAGGTTGCTTAGGTCCTAATGAAACCTTTACTTTAATACTTTTAGATGGAGATAGGGCCAAGTTCTCCCGAGCTTTTTTTACTTTTCTTTCTAGAGTAGTCTGAGGAACTGAAAATGTCTTTGCTGCTAGCATATACCCCATTTTCTCTTCTAAAACAGCTTTAACAGCTTTTTCCATGCTCTCTTCCGGCCACTCGCCTCTATTTGTCTTTCTCTTGTATGTTTTCACCATGCTAAAACAAACAAGTCCGCCTATGCATTACACAGCCAAGTCACATGCATATATACAATCACTTGTGTATTACTTGTGTTTATTACTTGTATATTAAACACGTACTAAACGAATTGAGAAAATAAGAAGAAAACTTGGCGAAATCACTTTTGTTTCGATAACCTAAAAAATACGTGTCGCACGAATCACATACGAGAGTGCACTGGAAGCCGTCGTGGTGCCACATCGTCTGTGCGAGTTTGAACGTGTTCGCGCGACTAGAAGGTTATAATAGACCGGGTGCCCCGTCTTGCCCGCCACCCCATCTTGCCCGTATCTCCCCTACATCGTATGCAATACTTCACTCTTCACTGTGGCATTTTATGTAGAGGTCAAGTCCACCGAGAAGTTAATCGGGTCAACGAGAGAACATGAACCAACGGGACCCCACCTTACCCTAGCCTTGTCAAATAGAAACGCAGCTAAAAGGGAGCTAAGAAAATACGAACCTGTACAGCGAAATAAATGCGGTGTGCTGGTGTGCTGATCTTCTGACAACAAGCTTTAGCTATAAACTATCTGAATTCTATTTAACGTGTAAAAAAATCACCTAATAAAATAAGTACAGATTTTAGCTTCTGAGAATTCCTATGCAAACTAAGCTCTGACACGGGACATCTTGTGGCTGCATAAAGTTTAAAAATTTCATACGACTTATTCATACAAATGTATCGAAATTTATTTTGGATTTTAAAAAAAATGTTGAAAACTCTCATAACTGTCTCTCTAGTGAAAGTCACTGGTTATTCTTTGTGCGGACTCGTCTCCAGATTAGAGGTGCTTTAAATGCAGTTTTACCTACACGGGTATGTACTAATTTGTGAGGTTTATTTTATTATTTTTTTAAAACTTTTAAATTACTCAAAAAATCATATATGTTTCTACAATCAACTCTCTTTAGAATACGCAACCAGTTTCGAAGAAGGCAATGCAAAATGATGGTAACAGTAAACGAAATGCTCTCGTAAATTATTTTAAAACAATTTTTTACTGTGTTGTGCCATTTTTGTTCATTTATTTTTTAACTCTTAACATGCATTTCAGCCCAAAGTATCCTATTCAATGTTTATCATATTTACGACGAGCCCTTTTTGTATGCATACATTACACAAATGAGTAACATGTATATAAGTATTGTGTTCTTGATAATATCGTGTATATCATGATGCATGCTATGGTATATGCATAAAACAGTATGTTATGCATTTAAGTTATTTTTAATAGACATTTACTCACTATTTTCAATGACTCAATATTTTCAATATTCTCAATAACTGTATTTTGTTTGTGGTCATTAATCATTAAGTTTAAATAATTAAAAAAAAAATTCATGTAGTTTTGTTGAAAATTGATCATAGATCTTATAATTAAATACCTACTCCGAAATATTAATTCTAACCAGTGGATAGGGTCATATTTCATTGAAAGTCGTAGGTGTACGAACACTTTTGGGAGTCACTGTAATTATGCATCTCAGAATACCATTGATTGCAATGTTCTGTGTCAGAGCTGCTTGTTCTGCGATCTTACTAGTTAGTCGGCTCATTCTGACCTGTAGCTGATTCTGCTATTTAACCCAATGCAATGTTTTAAAATGAAATCTTTATTAGGAAATACTGTAGCAATGCGTATTTTCACAAATTATGACGTTTCTTTTTCATTAAATTCCGCATACATAGTAAAAAAGCTTTGACCAAGCTTCCAAGCAGCAACGCTTTAACTTAAGAATTATTCCACGTAAACATTATCAGCCGGTTCGATGGATGTCAACAGCTATGAAACGATTGTTAAAAACGTATTTTCATTACGTTAAAAATATGAAAATAAAAAATTTAGAAAGAAAACCATGACTTTCTTTTCTACTCAACTTCGAATCAAGATATTTTAGTATTTTAACCATGGAATATTTTCTTGTTCATTCCTGCTGTTTTTTTTTTTTCATTTTGCAATTCCATTGTCGTAGAATGAAACAATATGGTTGACTGTCCCACGGACTATCTGTTTTAGGAATTGCTCAGAATGTGTTAGATATCGTAAAAGCAGCCTAAACCATAAATTGAACAAACAATATGAATCAAATTTTATTTTGGCGTCTATGTCCTTAGTATCTGCAAATATACCTTATACAGCGCAACCTCTCTGAGCAGCCACCCTTTCGTTCCGCAAAATTTCGGCCGTTCAAAATGGGTGGCCGCTTTAAAGGGTTTTCGTTACAGTTGCAATGTTATTCTATATTACGCAATATAAGTTAGTGTAATACATAGAATGAAATTTGAGACTGTTCTAAAATGGAAATAGTATATTATTTAATTATTGTTTACATTTTTTCGAAGAAAGGATACAATTTGGGAATAAAGTTTTCAATTTTCTCCTACAATTGTTCACAAAATCAAATTCAAAATGTTGCTTGTTGCAATTCAAATGTTTTTCAGTTCAAAATGACAAAAAAATTGCTCTAACCAATTTATTTATCATTGCATCTGAGCAGATTTCTAGTGAAATGTAGTGTTGTAATTAATTTGTTACCCTGACAACAATAAGAAATGTAGTGATATGGAAGCAAACTAATGAACTAATCATGTAAATATTCTTATTTTATGTAATGAAGTGTTTCAGTGTATTATGAATTTTATTGACTCAAATTTTTAATGCAATCTTTATTTTTGATGCAAACAATACAATTGGGAAAATGAGAATACATACCAAACTGATTGAAGTCAAGGTAAATTTAATATAAAAGGAAATAACTAATGAAATTGCCTATTGATCATTAGAATATTAGCTCTATATAGGCTGTAGTACACATTACGTAGCATAAAAAACATTGTTTTACGAAAAACATTGAATCATTTCACCAGAAATGAATTGAATTTGTGGGATCAAAGCTATTTTTTAAATTAGACATCTTTCATTACTTTTCATCATTGAAAGACTATCACTCATTATCATGTTACCGACCTTTGTAAAAAATTATTATTATTATTATTATTATTTTTTTTTTTTTTTTTTTTTTTTGCACAATCTAAAACATTTTCACTTTTATTAGATTCTGTTGAATTTGTCAAAGTGAAGTTTCAGTACGAGTTCTCTCGAGTACATTTCGGGACGAAAATAGTTTTTAAACATGAGTTTTTAATTGTTTCCATCCAGGTATAACTATTTTGAATAGTTTCGTACGGCGAAATGGATCAAGCTTATTCTCTTCCTACTTAATCATGGAAAATTATCGAACTTTATCGAATATCGGAGCAACTTGCACGCTTAATAAGGGGACCCACTAATGTTGAAGTTTGCTGATCGTTTATTTAGTACTTTTGATATAAAGTTATCTTACCAACCCACTAGTACTCTCATTTTAGAATTAAGAGAGGGGGGGGATATGTAAGAGGTAAAAATGTCGCGTAAAAATGAATAAGTGAAAGGGAGGGGGGGGGGGGTCACAAGCGGTTTCTTTATAATATCTGATACCAGGGTCCACCGACTGATGACAGGCCCTGGCGTTAAGGAAATTGTGATTTAAAAAAAGGACAAAAAGAAAAAAAAATCGAAGTGAAAAACAACGAATGTTTTTTTTTTTTTTTTTTCCGGCAAAATTAATTTATTTTAAGGATTCAAAATTTTTACTCGTTTCATACTTTTGCGCCATTCTAATTTCGCCCCAATTCTTTTAAATCACGTATCGCTAACGTAATAACTTACGCTTGACGATTCTACAATGACTTTTTTACTACCCTTTAGCAATGAACCATCGTACAAATGAGGCTTAATTACCTCCCTTTCAGCGCTTCCGCAGAGTGGAGAGAAGAGAGAAAACATCTTCACCTCCGGATTCGCATTGCAAATGCAGCGACATCAGCATTGGCGATTTAGTGCCTTTTCGATCATTCAAGCACGCTTTTTCCCAAACTTGTCTCGCCAACCTGTTCCTTAATGTCGGCTTCTTGGTCGAACCACTTTTTCGTCAGGGGTCGAAAGGAAGGTTACATACGTTTCTACCGGAGTGGAACATCTTTGCGTGTGAACTATCTTTGATATTACTATTTGCGCGTAATTTTTCACCCCCATAATCGGGAATCTACGTGAAAATTGGGCCTAAATTATAATAAAAAAAAAAGAACTATTCATCGAATTGTTTTCAAACTGGTCTGCAAACCTTCTCATAACTTAAAGGAACAAACTGTGCAAATTTCAGTAAAATCGGCCGGGTAGTTCTCAAGTTTTGCGAGTTCGCTTTTTGGAGACTTCATTTTATACTATGTAAAGATTAGCCAGGAAAGCTTACATGATGAAAAAGAACGAATTAAAAATTCATATACAGATTATACAGTATTTTTGTCCGACTAAAACTTCACCACTCATTGCATTTGAAAGTATCATGCTTACTACAGTTACGAGTTTACAAAAGTGTCTAAAAATTATGAATTTACTAAATATCACTTTTATGCGCGTGCTTGAACACACCAGTTCATTTTTTTTTTTTTTTCAGTTATCAAAAATATCAACTTAATGTAAATGACGCAAGAGGAAGCAGGGTTAGGTCCACAATATATTTTTCTACTAACTTCAAATGAATAAAAATTTGCAATTCTCTGGCTAAAAATTAACTTCTTAAAATTATCTGAACACTCCGATAGTTACAGAAACAATAAAATTCATTTATTCACTATTTTAAAAATATAGCTATATTGAAGTTCTAGGTGCTGTTATCGCACGTGATAGAAAAATTAGGTGTTGGCTTTTCATTTTTCAACAATAAAGTAAATTCAGTAAGGCTTCCTTAAGAGGTTTTCCATCTCCAGCTCAGTCACTTTCCTATGCCGGGCTGATGAGTGCTGATAAGCACGAAACTGCAGTCGTCGGCTGGAAATGAATGAGCTGGCGGTGTATCTTTACTAATAATAAAGCTGAATGTCTCTCTGTCCGGAGGATGTCTGGATGTCTGGATGTCTGTAGGATATCTGTAGGATGTCTGTAGGATGTCTGTGACGCGCATAGCGCCTAAACCGTTCGGCCGATTTTCATGAAATTTGGCACGAAGTTAGTATGTAGCATGGGGGTGTGCACCTCGAAGCGATTTTTCGAAAATTCGATGTGGCTCTTTTTTTATTCCAATTTTAAGAAAAAATCTCTGATAAAATACGAAATTATCATAACGTGGAACTTCTTTGCAAAAATAAAAACATTTCTTCTCCAGCCATTAACGAATTAGTTATTAAAAGTGTCAACTTTTAATGACTCTAATCTGTACAGAAATCGGTTTCCATGGGGAAAATATTCTGCTAAACCATGGGGAAAATATCTGAGCCCCCCCTTAAAATTTTGCATATGGGCGCCCTTGGAAAGAAGGACAAGTTATCAATAAGAGGAACTCCAAAAAATTCTCATCTTAAACAATATTAGTCTCAGGGGGAAAAAAACTCTTCAGCGTGTAAACAATTCTTATGAACCACAGTTAGATTGAGGACAGTGAATCATAAAACCAACGGTTGAGTTAACTTTCGTCAGAATAAAGACAACACTTTTCGAAAAATCCAATTAGAATGGGAACAATAGTTCCCAATATTCTCCTTTAGAAAATACAATAACTTTCACGAAAGTCTTCATTGAAATAAGGAAATCGGTTTATATAAACCCCTTAGAGAATAAGGGCCACATTTTTTCCAACAACGTTAACTGTCGGTTTGAAAATCTTTACCTAGATAGGTAAAGTAGTTCCAAAAACGACATTCAAAATAAACAAAAATTCCGAACTGATATCAATTGTATAAAAAGTTGTTAGGATTGAAAAAAAGTAGCACGAAAATTAATTTTGAGTTAAGACAATATTCCTCGAGATTCCCTATGGCAATAAAGACTAGTTCCTCAAAATCCACAGCAGCTTCAAATATTCTTAAATAACGTTAAAGTAAATTTTAGGTCCCGATGACATTAAATACAACATTAATGAAGATTTTAGTTCTAAATTCAATATAAAAGCTATAATGATCGACTCTAGGCTGCACAAATAAATACACGTTAAATATTAATGAAAAAATAATAATCGAAAGGGGGAAAATTTAAATATTCCCATCATCGGAGAAGCCTAAAAACAGTTGAACAGTTTTATTTGTCCATATTTGAGTACACAATTGGAGCTTGTCTTTTATTTATGTAACGAAGATAAAACCAGAAAATGACTTATTATTCAGCTAGCTGCCTAGTAATATACAGTAGGCGCCGCTTAATGTGGTCACTTTGGGATAAATATAATTTGATAACAATAACCGACTGATAACAATAACCGAAAAGAATCCAGGAGACACAAAATGAATTTTTTCCAATTAAGGTGCATTTATTTTGGCAACCTCAAATTAAAATCACAATGACTCAACTGAACGCGTTTTAAATTATAAATTATTAAATTAACATAATGGAAATATCTGAATTATAAAAAGTTAAAGCCAAATTATGCATTTTTTTAATCACATAGTAATAGGTGAAGTAAAATAAGATCGCTTTCCTTGACATTCGTAAACCAGTTTCAAAGCACATTCAGCTTTTCTATCTTTTCCAGCATGGTTTTGCTTGTTTAAATTTTAATTTCCCTTTGTTTTCAATCTCTACACAATTCTTGAACAGTTTACAAAGAAATGGCAACAATGGAGGTCCTACATCAATGCCTGCAACATTTCCAGCGACTGAATTGTTTTAGGTGCAGAAGAAAGTTTTCCTAGGGGGAGTCTGTGGTCACTGGGGGCTAATTTTCTGTTGCTTCATTCCTAGAAAAATTTTGAACTGCTATTGAAAACCACAAAATGCTACACAGAAAGTGAGTCTCGTCAGGGTTTGCCTATGTATTTCTGTTAATTGAGGAACAAAAACGGGGAAAAAATTGAAAGTTTATGAAAAAGTGATAACAATAAACGAAGACGCTGATTAAAATATCCGACTTTTTTTAACGTGTGTTAACATACAAGTGTTCCGGGATTTCGTGATTTTGATAACATTAAGCGAATTATAACATTAACCGTGATCATATTAAGCGGCGCTTACTGTATTACGAAAAATGTCAACTGATAATTGGAAGTCATTTTACTAAACAAAAGTAAATTAAATGGAATTATTCCTTTAATACATTTTTAATACATCCCCAGTCACAGTTTGTTGTTGTTTAACCGTATGTTATTTTATAGCTACGTCTTGACAAACGATAAATAAAGTTGAATAACATTCTATCATCTGACATGCGTTTTTCGTCAAAGCAACGTTTAAATGTTTTATTGGTAATTATGCAGAATATTGTTAATAATAAAGTTTAATGTAAGAACTGATGACCAAACTCCCCCCCCCCCCCTCAAAGAAGGAAAATCCTTGCTGTGTTAGTGGGCCACGGCATTCGTTGGTCCAAATCATTGAATACTGCTTAGATGAGCGCGACTGGCGCCAAAAGAGCGATAAAAAATTTCAGTCTCGGTGGCGAATTTGGAAAGGCAAGAAAGGAACGGGTGATAAAAAGGATTGTAAAGTGTTTTAATTCAAAATAAAATTGTTTAAATCAGTGGTTCTCAACCGGGGGGGGGGAGGCGTAGAAGAAAAGGAGGCGTGAATGTTTTTCAAAACTAAAATGAAGAAGTTCAACTTGGTAAAATTTGCTCTATTTCGTGACAACTATTTTCGACTTTTTTTTTCTGAAGTTTCTAACAGTTTTCATTCACTGAGCTAAGAATTAGGAATTTTAGCACTTGAGTTTACGGAGTTAAAACATCAAACAAGCCATTGTCAGTATCTAGAGGTCGCTTTGTCACACTGGCTTACAATTTGTTATTCAAAAACTTATCAAAGACAGCAGTAGAAGCCCTCCCATGACTTTGTGAAAGTGACTGTCATTACACGCTAACTTCACCTAGGTCCAGAATATCTCAAATGAATTGTAATTGTTGATTCCATAAACTCATGTGCTGTGCTATGTTGAAAAAAAAAAAAGTTATGTTTTACTAGTTTTTGTGGAACTTAGAGTATATTTCCATTTAATAACCATCTCCGGTTTCAAATTCTCATTTTCCGACTCTACTACTTGTAATGACTTCATGGGGGGGGGGGGGGAGGGACATGAATTTACATGTCCCTCCCCATTACTTTTCAAAGGGGAGAAGGGGGGGGGGGGACGCTGAGTCTGAAAGTTTAAGAACCCATAGTTTAAATCCTTCAAATATAAGAAAAAAGGTGGAATCTTCTCTTCAACATGAAAGCGATGTAAAATAATAGGATAAATTAAGTTTAATAAATCTGAAAAGCCAAATTAGCAGGAGATTAATTTACTAACGGACTATGCAGCGTTTTTTCGGTTTTTTGGGTGGACTTTCTGAACTTATAAAAATTTGCGTAAAAAACGAGTGCCTAAAAAACTGAGAGGAAACAAAACTGCGTATTTAAAATGTTTGAAGTGCCCTTCTCAGTCAAAATTATTACCACGTAATGATAATTCTCTAGTATTATATTTTCATCCATATTTTTAATGTATTTAATTCTTAAATTTAATTATTTTATTTCTATTTAACACAAACTGCCGAATGGCAACACGTAATTAAAAAAAGTGAAAAAGACGCACGAGATCGTGTTCCACAAGAATTTGGTCTGGAAAAAATAAAAATGACGACTTCTTGAAGTATGTGTGATGTAAATAAAGTTTTGTCGATTTTTATAAAATAATGGAGTCAAATTCTTATACAAAATTAGGGTGTTGTTATAAACCTTCACAACACTCTCATGTTGAATTGTAAAGAGCACAATTATTACCGTAGGATTGAATAGTAATAAAATTTAAAGAAATAATTTTGATATAAAAGGCAGTCTTTAAATCAGAAAGGGTTGATGCAGGGATAAGACGTAGTTATAGATATGCAGTGTAACTTTGATTCACGATTTCTCTTTCTAAATGCCCCGTTCACTCAAAGGGAAACAGTGGGAATTGTTCAGTCCCTTTTAAAGGACTAAAAAGAGGGAGTGGTGCAAGGTAACCGATTGTATTTTTCAAGGACTGTTTCATTGCACGATAATAGTAGCTTTGTTTGCGTATAGGAAAAAGTGACGCTCAATAAAGGGAAAATATGCGTAAGTCAAATTTTCACTTCACGCAAAAATTCTAAGTCTAAGGAACAGTTTGTAGCCAAAAAGCTCTCCTGAACTCCAGGTGGTTAATTGAATCAGTTGTTTAAAAAATTGCTTGTCAACGACGTTGACAGGCGTTTTTCGTTATGTTCCCTCGAGGCAACTTAGTTTAATCATCTGTTTTTCTAAAAAGCCGAATTAATTGCACAGCTGCTCCACAACACTTAAAACTGAACCGAGTTGACTAAGCTAGTTTATTCGTGTGAAGGGTGAACGCTTGTCAATATCCCGACGAGTTGAATCTACCAAATAGTTGTTTTAACTTATCGGGATAAGAGTGGTGGCGGAACATGTGCCTGGCGTGCCTGATGAATTAATTGACTGTCGTGTAAAGCAGGTCTCTCCAACCTACGGCCCGCGAACAGATTTTGTCCGACCCGCGGGAAGCCTGCAAACTTTTTTTTTTCGGAACAGAGACAGTCTGGTTGGAAATGTAACTGAAACATTATTTTTAATTTCCAATAATTAATTAAAATCTTTTTACCGTCTATTTTAATCGTTTTTTAATCAGTTTCTACCGTTAACTACGAGTGCAGCACTCATCTCTCATTTTGCTCTTTCCAAGAACAAATCTCTTTTCTCCACTCCACATTCTCCTGAAAGTCCTCTGGAATTGGGCATTTCCTGGAGAGTAATGTGACCGGGGACAAAATTTTTGGAAAAATACGTGAAACCATTTCTAACCTTAGGCTTGATTTTAAACACCTGAAAGGTATTACTATAGATGATAGAAAAAATATGTGGGGTTCCAAAATTAGAGTAGTTGGAAACATTTCCACTTTCATAAAAATAGTTGGAGGTGTTCAACCCATGTTTTTTCATTGCATTATCCATCAACAAGCCTTGTGTGGGAAACACTTGAAAGTAGCTAAAGTAATAAACAGAGCTGTCAAAACAGTTAACTTCACCAGATCAAGTTCCCTCAAACAGCGTCAATTCAAAAATTTTCTTGCAGAAATTGACAGTGTTTACCCAGATGTTCCGTACCATTGTGAAATTTGCTGGTTGAGTAGAGACAATTATTGCGGCGGTTTTTTGAATTTCGAGAAGCGATTGACACTTTCACTCGTATGACTGAACAGCGTCGTCCTGTACCTTAACTTTCTGATAGTGTATTTGTATGGAAACTCTCTTACGTTGTTGATCTCACGACGCACATTAAATTTCTGAATTTGAAATTGCAAGGTGAAAATTCTTTAGTTTGTGACTTGTACTATCATGTCAAAGCTTTCAGACAAAAACTCATACTTTTTGAAAATCATTTAATATCTATAATATTTGACCACTTTGAAACGTGTAAGAATTTAAGTGCACTACGCACTGCTACCTTTCCCAAGGATTACGTTTTGGAAGTCATGTCTTAGCTATGACATGAGTTTGAAACCCGTTTCGAAGACTCTGATCATGCCTCAGACGAAATTCAGCTCTTTCAAAACCCTTTTAATTGTGATATTGACAAGGTGCCTTCTGATATGCAACTGGAAATCATAAAGTTAGCAACTAATGACTTACTCAGGAAAGCTTTGTAAGAATGCCACAAGAAAGGTAGCCTACTTCCATTTACAGTTCTCTCCCAGAAAAAGATTTAAAGAACTCAAAAAATCATGCTAGAGCTATGTTTTCTCTTTTTGTATCCACTTACAAATGTGAACAAACATTTTCAAAATCGAAGTACACCAAATCTAAGTATAGATCTTCTTTATCAGACGAACATTTAAAATCCCTCTTAATGATCAGAGCTACGAAGTTTGTCCCTGAAATAGACTGAAATTTCAAGCGGTAAACAAATGCAATCTTCTCATTAATTATTTAAATTTTTAAAATATTTTAAAAGTTATACACGCGCGTCGAGTTTTCATTTATTTTCAAGTTTTTAATCTTCATTAATTCAACAAAAAAATGTGTAGTACATTGCAATAATTTTGTCTTGAATCACTCACTCATTAGCCTTTTTTAAAAGAAAAACTTCACTTTATTTTGTGACAAAGAATACTTTTTATTTCCGTTTTCTGTACTATTCTAAATTTTTTACAAGATTCCCTATCGTTATATTATTAGAGATTTACGGGCACTTAAAATGTAATTTAATTTAGCGAAGAGCAAATATGTATAAGGAACTAGCAATTTAGAAACAAGCCCAGAATTTTTCAAAAATGAACACTGAGCGCTTAATTAAAAAAAAAAATCTTTATATATTCGCGATGTATGGTGGGGGGGGGGGGCGCTAAATAGACCATCTGAGCAAAAATATTGTTGGACCGGCCCGCCACGTCTCCAAAATTTTACAATGTGGCTCGCAAGTGAAAACGATTGGAGACCCCTGCTATAAACTAATTCTGTGCCAAATATCATGAAAATCGGCCGAACGGTCTAGGCGCTATGCGCGTCACAGAGATACTGACAGGAATCCGGACAGAGACTTTCAGCTTTTTTATTAGTAAAGAAGAGAAAGAAGAAATATAAACAAATTCTTCCCCATATTATCAAATTTATATGAAACATGGGCTTAAAATTGGAATAGAAAAAGCAGAAATTTTGAAAAACCACTTCGAGGTGCACACTCCTATGCTATAAAATAATTTTGTACCAAATTTCACGAAAATCGACCGAACGGTCTAGGCGCTTTGTGCGTCACAGAGATCCTGACAGACAGACAAATCCGGACAGAGAGATCCTGACAGAGATCCAGACAGAGAGACTTTTAGCTTTATTATTAGTAAAGATGACATAGGAATGTGTGAAAAAATATTGGACTTCATATTCGAATTCAGTTTCGCGTTATTTTGGTTTTACTAAAAAATTTCAAAGTGTACGAACACTTTTGGGAGCCTTTTTAGGGACCTTACGATTAAGCAATAAGAACTTTTGCTGAAATTCTGTGGAGACTACCATTTAAATATATTCCTAACATTCATAATAAGAATCGCGTGCAAATAGACAACCATAATTTTTTCTGCAGCTTGAGCTGAAAATAAATCCTTAGAATGGCAAGTAATTTAAGTTTTGCATATATTCGTGCAAATCTTTAAATTTTTAAATAACATGGGATATGTTCGAATAGCATAACCGGTTGGTTGATTTGATGACATCACGATAAGTGTCAATGGGATGTTTTCATTAGCTTTCATCAACCGGTAGCTCTATCAGAATTCGCCTGATTAGTCACCGGTTAACGAGTTATAGTATTCGAACGTACCCCATACTACTTTTCACGAAAAGAGTCCCTTTGAAATAACACGTAATTATTTTTTGTCTCTTTTAAGAAGATCTCAATTCGCGAACGAATTTGCATATCATAATATTGATGCTCCGTCGTGTGGGATTTCATTGGCAGAGCTTAGAGCTGCGCGGAAATGTTGGTGACGCAGAAAGAAGAATCTCGTCCTTTCCACTTCGCTACTTTTGGGTGTTGTTTTCAAAAGATGTAGAGAAGGTTTTTTAGTTTTCACCAAGTTGGGAAATTTAATTTGAAGTTTGCCCCGAGTATGCAGGGTAAGTTTGGTTTATTCACTCGAAATTCTAATCGTGTAATAGAAAATGTTATTCATAAAGCTGATAATGTGTCATAGCAGAGATTAATTCTTAAATTTCCTAGGATCGGAACGCCAATGAATCATTACTGAATCCAGGGTTTTTTGGGGAAGGAGGGGGGGTGGAATACGAAACGGCGTTCTGGCACTAATTCTTTACCGTTTAAGGAAGGGCTACGGAGTTGGAGGGGAAATGACCCGACTCGGTCTTCGGGAATTTTAGAGCCTTTAACTCAGACAAGTTTTGAAATCCATTTGTTCAGGCGTGCCCACCTATAGGGGGCAAAACGTCATGGCGCCATTGAAATTGTAAACGAAGTGTATGAAGGGTCTTTTTCATTCGTGGGGGGGGGGGGGGGGGTACTAAGGATCTTTCAAGGAGTTGATTCTTCTAGAAAATGATTGTTTTGAAATGCCTGTTTTAGCTATTTAAACTTAGTACATTACATGCGTTCTGTTGTTTTTGATAAAGCACTGTATGGTTTGTTAACTGAATATCTTAGGTCTCGAAGGAGTGCAACCTTAACAACTTGTATTACTTTTTTTTTTGTGCCATTAATTTTTGAAGATTGAAATTTGTAGGCAAAGGGGGGAGGCGGCTCTCCTTTGTTATGCGCCCCCTACCCCCAATGACAGCTTTTCGCATATTTTCTTCACTTTTTTTAACTTTTAGGGAAGGATGTTAATATACTTACGGTATGTTTTTTTTTTTTTTTTTTTCTCTCCAAACGCTTTTAAGCAAGTTTTACCGTTCTTCTTTGAATTTAAATTAATTGTACACATTTTAATTAAATTTAAGTTATGTTTTTCTTTTTTGATGCGTTTGCAATTAGTATTTTAATTCTTTTGAAGTGTAAAATGTTCATTTTATGATAATTGCTAACTATTTGAGCTAAATTCTTTCTTCTACAGGAAAGGGGGAGTTTCATTTGCTCTAGAAATAGTGTTTTTTAAATTATATTCTTTCACTATTGGGTTCGGGGAGAAATAGGGATTTTCAGTTAAACGTTTTCATTAAAATGATCCGATCGCTAATCCATCGGCCTCGCTTCGCTCGCTAATCGGTTAGGTTACTCTAGGGTGGTCGCTGAGCGAGTTAGGCAATAAGCCATAGTTGATGGATTTTTTAAACGTTTTTAAGCTACCGTTAGCGCAATGGTTTATTTATTTGGTGAAACATTTTTAATTGCAAAGAATATCTTTTTAGAATCTTGAGGGTGTGTACGCATTTTACTTAAAGAAAAGTATTATTTTAAAGGGTGGGGGGGAGGGGACTTAAATTGCGGAAATTAAAATATAAATTTTTGAAACTGGATGGTATTTTACATTAAACCTGTATTTAAAAATGATTAGTTTTAACGATCGCGTTTTTTTTTTTTTAATTCTAATTTTTTTTAATCAATCGCGAATTGCTTTTTATCTTCACTTGACCAAAGTTGATGTTACTCTGATTTTTCGGACTGCCCTGATAACATTGCATACGTTGCCTGATAACGTAACGCATACTCGTTGATTTCATATTTATTAAGAGGAAAAATTTTCGTCGCCATGGTTACAAATTATTTGCATTTTTTACGCTTGACTAAAGCTGATTTTACTTTAAAAAAGAGGGTGGGGGTGTAAAATTACTTTTCTTCAGGAAACATCAACATAAATAAAATCTAAAAAAACATCTGGAGTAAGTTCAACATAGTTGAACTTAAAATAAAAAGACTTCAACTAAATGCCAAAATCAGATTGGTAACAAAAATACATTACGTTGTACGGCTGTAAATAATATTTATAAGTGGTGGTAAATATTGGCCACGAAATCTATATCCTTATTACCTTATCCACTCTTTTTTTATTTTTTTGATTGAAGGTTCTTTTTTGCATTTACGGCTTGTTATATTTTCAAATACCCTGAAAAATAAGTCAGACGACAGACCTTTTCTGACTAATAAACTAAAGCGTGTATGAGTCCCCAAACGCTTCATTTAGCTATAATTGCCTACACTGTATATATTTAAAATTTGCAACCCATTTCCTTGTGATGTACGTTTATCCCTTTAAAAAAAAAATATGTTCAATTAAATTATGTTAGTTGTTATTGTATAGTACTACCATATTTTTTTTTATTTGTTGTTAGTATTACTGAAACCGAATGGGTAATTTACTTTTTGCTTTGCTTTGCATACTTCTATTAGTTTTTTAATGGTTACCAAAGTACAAAGAGGGCTCCCATCTTTTGTGACTTTTAAGATTTACCCCAACCATAGACAAAAACATTTGAAACTGTCAGGTGGTAAACGCAGGGTCTGATTTAAGTGTAAGAACGAGAAGCACGGTCTTTGGAGCCCCCTAGCTTGGGGAGATGCAAAAAATTTTTTTTTTCATAATGAATGTTTGCATTTGTTTTGCACTATAAACTGTTTCTAAATATTTTTATTCTAGTGTAAAAGTTTAAAAATTTAATTGTTATTGCTGGCTCTATTTTAACACGGTTTATAAGTTCCAAGGAAAACTCTCTCCCATAGAGACATCTAGAGGGGAATGAGATCACTCGGATGTAATTCCATGTTGGTATGGAGTTCAACTGTTTATGGCAATTATTTTGTTTCTGTTGATTTACAATATTTCAAGATGTTTGAATCTTTTGTAATTGTTCATTTATGTAAGTTTCACATTACTAATACAGAGTTGTTGATCTTTATTGGGAGCTGGTAAACTGAATAGCACCTGCTTATCTGAGCCCAGAGCCTGTTCTGAGTTGTCGTTTTTGTATCCGTAATATCAAAACAACTTTTTATTAATATCTAGTATTTAGCTAGTTTACCTCAGTAGTACTTAGCAGGCGACTCAGAAAATACATGCAGCTGACTGAGCATTCTTGAATGACCTTGTTAAGTCAGCCAAAATCTTGACGGAAGCTGATACTTATTTGTGTACAGGTACACTCCCCACCCCTCCAAAAGTATTTTTTTTGCAAGGATTTTGAGACCAGTTTGGGGAAGGAAACACTTTAAGGTATTCAGTGACATTATCAAAACATACGTATATTTACATCCTCGGCTTGTTGCAACTTATAGACATGCAAATTTCAATGAGGTCAACCTAAAAAATATCAATGATGCAGATTGCACCACTGATTTTTCTTGGGGGGGGGGGATGGGGAGGTTTATATTATATATATATATATATATATATATATATATATATATATATATATATATATATATATATATATATATTTATTTATTTAGTGGATAGTATGCCATTTTTCTTGGGATGGGGAACCTCCGCACTGACAAAAAGATGTGCAATTGAGCATTTTCTTCGGGGCTGCAAGTCAAGGGGGACCCCACAGGTTGGTTGTGCTTACAGTCCTAAAATTTCTAAATCGGGCCCTGGGTAAACCGAGGCCACGGTTTTGTTAACACGAACATACAAATCTTGAATTGTCGTGACACTTGCCAAACTTTTTACTAATCCCTCCATTTCTTTCGTTGGGGGGGGGAGGGGGGATTTGGCTTTTTTGAACCGGATTTTCCTTTCGTAGCGAGTTTACATTAGGCAAGAATTTCCTTTCAGTGCCGCACTTTTAAAAGTTCACGAGATCTTTGTAGCGTCTGACTTCGTGGGAATTATCCAAGGTCGTGTTTTAACTAACTAAATTTTGAAACTGTTCAGGTAAATGTAAGAATATTTTGATAGCTGTCAACTAATCTCGCGCTTTACAGGAGAGGTGCGGGGGGGGGGGGGTCAAGGAATTGTGAGTTTGTGACTAGGGCGGGGATTGTGACAATTGTAATGAATTGACTTCACGATTTTTTTTTCTGAATGTTTTTTAAAAGCAGTGCGACATTTGCCAAATGGTAAGGTAAAGATGGAGAAGAAAGGCGGGTAAAATGTTTAAAAAAAGTGACATTTATCGACAGCCCGTTAACAAATATATGTGGTTTTTTTTATCGCCTGACACAGTTTCTGTGGCAATCTGTTGTTTGGGCAATCCTAACATCAGGTAGCACTGCGAAGTCATTACACAAAACCTAATCACAGCATTACGACGCTGCTAAGTTAGTTTTTACCAGAGCTGCGGAGTCGGAAGAAAAATTGCCCACTCCGACTCCTGGACTTTGAAACGTCTAACTCCGACTCCGACTTATTTATTTTTTTTTTCAAATCGCCCCCCTCCCCTTATGGGAGTGGGGGCGGAACACTAAACAGAGATTGAAATATTAATTCCTTTTCATGGCATTTTCGCGTTATATTTTATTGTAAACTGAAGGCACATACGTTAGAAATTCAATTTGAAAATCAAATTATCCAATAGTTGCGATTTATAAAGTGAGATTACTTTCAAATCCCATTTTCAAAATCTTTTTGCCAAGTCAAACAACTTTTCATGAGAGGGAGTGGTCTCCCCCCCCCCTATGTGACACCTCAACTTAATTTCCGAGTTGATAAAAATTGAAATACTTTATTTCCGAAAAATCTACGATATAATAAAAATCTAAAATTTCAGCTTAAAAATTTCAACGAAAATATTGCACTGAATTGCGAGGAGAGGTCGGTTACATGTACGTCTGGAGCAAATTTTGCTCAAAAGGCGGCAGTATACAGTCTTGTACGAATAGCTTTTACTATTCCCTACATTTCTTGGCGCAAATTTTAATTTTAGCTCTAGAATTAACCTTAATATGAAACTTTTAAGATGAACTATAACTAAAGTGTTGTAACAAGAAATCGTGTACTGATTATATTTTTTCCTTTTTGGTGATAACCCATTGGTCTTAGTCTTTTGATTAAAAAAAAATATATATATATATATATATATTTTATCGGATCTTTTAGATTTGCGCTTTCCTGGCAACATTTATTTCACAAAGCTCCCTTTGAAGTTTCCCTACTTGCTCAAGCGATTCGTACATTCCTTTTACTATTTTATAACTCGGATCGAGGTACAAAATATATTATTTTCATTTGAAAGTGATTACTTGGAAAATTTTAGGCAAGAAAACTGTTTGCTGACAGTTGCTATCAGTTACAGTTAAAGAATAATTAAACTAGGAGACGGCGTAGGTAGCTCTTACAGAACGTTCGATAAACAATAAAGCCAGCTGGTTGCCACAATGACAGTAATTTTCTTGTTAGTAGGCTTTTATACATGTAATCAAATTAATTGGTAGTCAGTTTTTTAAAAAATGCAAGTAGTCAGTGAAAATTAAAGAGAAAAAAAGAAAAACGGAGTCGGCATGTCATCGAACGAATCAGACTCCTTTACCCCTAAAGAAGTCAGACTCAACTCCGACTCCATAGCTCTGGTTTTAACGCCAAATATAGGCAAAAAACATTGGAGGCAGTGAGAAGTCACAGGGTGCAAGAGGACATTTACAAGTTTTGAGTTCAACGCGTTTAAAGTTTCGGTCCTAGGAAGGCTTTTATTGAAAAGTTCTTCTAAATCATGTAATCATGCCAAGCAGCAGCACCTACTAGGGCTACTAGTACCATCTCTGGCTTCAAAGCAGAAGGGAGGTTTACCTACCATTTGTACTGGTTATTTCGAAATTTATAATTCAGCAACTTGCATCCCTTTGCTTTTCATGTTCTCATTTGGAACTTTTGAGAGGCAAACCAAGGTCGCAGTGTAGTTAACGCTGCCGTACACTTTCTTGGCAATCGTTCAACTTTCCCTTCCAATGCCTTCGAGGAGTGGGGGGGGGGGGGTGTCGTGAATCTCGACATATATTTTACGGATCTCCTCTCTTTCTCCACTATCCTTGATCTCTATGTACGCAACGCTGACCTCCATTCCTCTCGGACAGAAGAAGAAGCACTTCGGTCGAAATGTTTTAAAAATGTGTATGGCAACACAGAGTTGAGCTCGGCTGTGGCGCACGTGGGGAAAAAGTTAGTTGAGCCACATCCGTTGCCTGTACCGTCGTGTCTACTTTTTTCTCTTCAACAATTTTCATCACCCGTTTTTTTTTGGTTTTATAAAAATGGAATCTTCATGAAATAAGTTCTACATCAGATGACCGGCGGACATGTAAGAATCGCCTGAACGCTCCACTACGGTCCTGAATAGTGAAAGATAAAAAGTGACCCAAGAGTGTGGAATTATGCATGGACTCTTCAACTGCGTTTTCGTCTATGAGAAAGAGGTCCTCTAGGAATGATCGGGCAGGGCTTCCTGCTGCTCACCGGGATCAGAACTGTGATATACGAACTGAACCATGCCCAAAGTGATGATATGAAGCGTTCCATTGTGTGATCGACCATTTCCTTCTGGAGTCCGGATATATGTGGAGTTAATGGAAGGAGATCGCCGGCATCCGCACCAGCCAGTCATGTCCCCAAAGTAACAGTAAATGAATCGTCTTTTTATCTACATTTTGTGTCCTCATTTCTCCAGGTATCCTCTTTTTTTATATCTCCAATCCCAGATGATAAGTCACCATGGATACATTACCCTTTTTCTATGCACGTGCACAAACTGGGGAGGATCGTGATACGAATGGGTGTTATACATACATATTTCACACAACGCAAAAATCTAAATCCTTTAACAATTTCATTTAAAATTCTACTACAACTTCCCCACATAAATTTGGTGCCGTTGACCTTCCTCACCTGTTTGTTTGCGTGCACGGGAAAAGAAAATGAATTTTTATAGAAATAATGAACAATAGTAAAATGAAAGAACTCTATGATAATATTTTTTAAATGAAAATGATCTTATCAGTATTATGTTATCGAGAATTTTTAAATGTGATATATGATGTTTTTTACATGTGATATGTTTTAATTACTATTTTAAATAAGGAGTGTGTTTTGAGTACGATGTATTTCATCTAAATTTTTTTTTTAAAAAAAAAAAGGGGAAAATTTTATAAGACTTGTAAGTCTTAGGTAAGAATATGCCTAATACTAGAAATCAGACACGGGATAATATGCCAACGGATGTGACTCACTCTTCGGGGACACCCAGTTCCTCCGACCGGCCAGGTGTACACCCACACTTAAATATATCTATTCAAAATTTTGACGGAAGTGAGGATATGATTAAATTTTTTTTCTCCCAACTTAATGATGTCCAAACATATAATAATTATACCCAAGGCATGATGATCAGTTTGATGAAATCAAAATTAACTGGCAATGCTTTAAAATATTTCCTTGAGTGCCCCGAATTCCAAGAAATTCAGACCATTAAAGAAGCTAAGATCATATTTGAGAAATTCTTCTCCTCAAATAACAAAATAGTATCAGTTACAGAGTTTAACAACATAAAATTGTTACCAGCGGAATCAATTAAGTCTTTAGCTCATAGGATTGATGCAATGGCGGTAAAAGTTTATTACAACTGTGATAAAAAGGCACTATCACAAATAAGGTTTGTGCAGTTTTCTAATGCGTTGCCCTCTGATATAAAATGTAAGCTTTTTGAAAATGATATAACTCAGTATGAGGAGGCAGTAACATTCGCACAGAAATGCCAGGATGCACAATTGTCTGCGTGTATGTCAGTAAACCCACATACATCCACTCAAAATGAATATGAAACTCAAATTAAGGCAATGCAAGAGCAGATTAACAATTTGCAGGCGCAAAATCAAATTGAATGTCAATTATGCGAAAAGAAAGGTCATTCAGCTAAACAATGTCGCGGCTCACAAAGACAATTTTCGAATAGGGAAAAATTTCATGGGAACAGAAACAGATCTGAACCATATAACGTTAGGAATAGGTATAACAACAGTCAACAAAATTTTGGCAATGATAATAGGGGAAATAGGCAGAATATTGGTCACAGGGGACAATTTCGAAATAATATTTTCTGTCAATTTTGTAGTCGTCAAGGGCACACTTTGTTTTCTTGTAGGGAATATTTGAGTTTGAACCAAAATTCTTCAAATTATCAAAATCGTTCAGGTCATCAAAATTCCTCAAATCACTCAAATTTTAGGGGAAGGGGCAATTTTAGGCAAAATAGGGGAAACACTAGAAATTGGGCTAGTAATTCTCGAAATATTTCAAGTGGGGAAAATTTAAACTAGAAAAGAGACCTGCACTGGCTGATGAGTCAGGCTCTCAAAATTTTTTTTCATCAGCATGTCAAACTTCTAAAAATAAAAAAAGTGTAGTTCAACTAATGCCATCGAGAAAACTGATGCGGATTCACAGACTGAAATTTCCACAAAATATGAGTTTATTTATAATGTGGCTAATCATGATAGTGTTAACTTGCCCTTAATTGAAGGCTCTTTTAATAATCACAAAGCTTTGTTTTTGATTGATTCAGGATCGACAATTTCAATTTTGGCTAAAAACACATTCGAAAGCATAAAATCTGAGGTAAAATATAGATTTCTTTCTCGTAAAGTATCAATTGCTACTGTAAACTCTTCGGTGGATTTCTCAGCATGTGCTGAGGTATCATTTAAGTTGAACAAAATACATTTCAGGCACACCTTTTATATTGTTGAACTTCCAAAAGAATCTAAATATCGAGCAATTTTAGGTTTTGACTTCATGTCCCGCCATAATGTGTGTATGCACATAGACAAATATTTGATTTCCATCAACAATAAGGATATTCCACTTGTCGGTGCATACCATCCAAAAGAAATTCATGCTCGTCTTGTTAAGAAACTCATAATTCCCCCAAATGAATCATGCTATGCTTTGGTTTCAATGTCTGAAAATGTGACTGCTGAAAACTTTTTGTTTGACCCGTCTTTAAAATCTGTTGATCTTGAATGTGATCCTACTATTTACTCTTCAAATGACAATAATATTAATGAATATCTAAATTTGTTACAAATTGATCAAAATGCTACTTTTCCAATTTCAAATTCTTCAAACAAATTGAACTCTGGTAATGTAAATAAATCATCAAACCAAATCTATGTGTATATCAAAAATTTGTCCAAAACAAAAAAAGTTCACCTAAATAAAGGACAGGTTATTGGAAACATAATTTCAGACATTGAATTTGGAGCAGGGAATGACAAGAATGTTCAAAGGGAATATTTGAATTTAATTACAGCTAGTGAGGAGGTTTTACAGAAACGCAAAGAGGAGTTAAAAGAAACTGATTTTGACTTAACCCATTTAGATAGTAAACAACAAGACCACCTAAGGGACATTTTAATGTCACATTCGGCTGCATTTTCTAAGAATTTATATACACTGGGATGTACTGATAAGGTAGTACCAAAATTAGACTTTATTCACAAGAACCCAATTAAGACGTTACCTTTCCCAATTCCGCAGGCTCTACAAAAGGAAGCTTTAGAGCAAATTGAACAATTACAGGCTGCTGATTTGATTGCTCGAACAAATACCGAGTGGTCAGCACCTATGCTCCTTGTTCGTAAGAAGTGTACAAATAAAAATGACCCACCTAAATATAGACTAGATATGGATTTGAGGCTAATTAACAGCATTTTAAAATCATCGTCTTACCCTCTTCCAAAAATAGCTACCATACTTAGCAATATTGCTCAATATAAATTTTTTACTGTATGTGACTTAAAGAATGCTTACTGGCAAATCAAACTCCCTGAAGAATACCAAG
Source organism: Uloborus diversus (assembly GCF_026930045.1). NCBI lineage: Eukaryota > Metazoa > Arthropoda > Arachnida > Araneae > Uloboridae > Uloborus > Uloborus diversus. The sequence goes on from NW_026558762.1 coordinate 35,558, forward strand.
ATATTTTGGCATTTACTACGCCTTTTGGTACATTTAAAAATAAGAGATTAGTTTTCGGACTCAAAAATTCAAGTTCAATTTTTCAATCTCTGATGGACTCTATTTTAGAGGAATTAAATCTCCCAGCTTTGTTTGCATATCAAGATGATGTACTGATTTGTGCCCAGAGTTTCCAAGAGTCTGTAGACAAAATTACAGCAGTTTTGAACATTTTCCAGAAATATAACATAACCCTATCTCCTGAAAAATGTATTTTTCATAAAACGAGTATAGATTATCTAGGATTTAGCATAACACAGGGCATCGTGTCACCTGTTAAATCCAACATCGTAAAAGTAACTTCATTTCCTATTCCCAAAACTTCAAAACAAGTCAAGAGATTTGTAGGATTATGTGGTTACTACAGACATTTGATTCCCTCATATGCGGAACTTACTAAACCACTTACTGAACTAACATCTCATAAAAATAAGTTTAAGTGGACTTCTGAACACACTAGAGCATTTAATTTGTTGCAAAGAAATTTTTTCGCTGCACCTTTTGTAAAACTTCCTGACTGGAATAAAGAATTCGTACTAAATACTGATGCTAGTGGCATAGCGATTGCTGCGGTACTAATGCAGGAACATGAAGGGAAATTACACCCTGTTGCATATTTTAGCAAAGCACTCTCCAAACATGAGAAAAGGTATCCTGCAATTAAACTTGAGTTAATGGCAATTGTAAAAGGGGTACAAGCATTTAAATACCATCTTTATTCACGTCATTTTTGTATATTGACTGATAGTCTACCACTGCAGCATTATAAAAAGATTTCATCGCCTGCTGATTTGACTACTAGATGGCTATTACAATTAAGTGAATATACATTTACCATGAAATTTATAAAAGGGGAATTAAATGTGCTTTCGGATTTTATCTCTAGAATTTCTGAACAGTTACCAAATGAAAGTCTAAAAGAAAATCAAGATCTTTTAAATTCTAGTGCAATTTTACCCATAATAAATATAGAGGATGAGGACGAAACCGAGGGTAGTCTAGATAATTGGCAGGAAAATTTTAGAAGTATGACTAGTAGCTCTAGGGAAACTCAAAATTGTAGTAATAACAATCAGGAAAATAATGACACCTATGAGTTTGTAAATCAGCTAAATGTTTCTAATCAGAACCCACATGACCCTAAGTTAGAAATTTCTGATGAGTCATTTAGACAAGAACAGCAAAAAGATTCTGAATTAGCTGTAATTTTACAAAAAATGTCGTCAAAACGTAGAACTAAAAAAGTGGACCAATATTTTATCCACCCTTCAAGTAAGGTACTGATGTATGCTTTCAACGACAAGAAAAATAATGAAGTAGTACATAAAATTGTTGTTCCTAAGTCACTGAGACCTAAGGTTATGGCAATTGCTCACTTGGCTCATCAGGGGTTAGCAAAAACTTATGAGTTCATTAAACAAAAATATTTTTGGGTAGGAATGTATGCTGAAACATTAAATTGGGTTTATTCTTGTGATAAATGCATTAAATTGAAGCCTTATGCTATGCAAAAAGCTCCTTTAGGCAAAAATTTTATTCCTCATGAACCAGGTCATCAAATTTCTTGTGATATTTTAGGCCCCCTAGGGAATGGACAATACGTACTTACTGTGCTAGACAATTTCAGTAGACACATGCAATTATACCAAATGTCGAACATTTCTGCGGAATCTGTTGCAAAGCATTTGTTTACATATATAAGTATTTTTGGGAGACCCGCTGTAAATTTAACAGATTTAGGCTCACAATTTACAGCTGAGATGTGTGAGACCTTGTCAAAAACATTGGGTATTAAACTAAGACACACTTCTTCAGGTAGACCACAAGCCAACGGAAAAAGTGAAAGGATAAATACCGGAATAAAGGCCACTATTTTAGCAATGCAAGAAGAAGGGTATAATTTTTCACATGCGCTAAAAATTCACCAGAATTTGTATAATGGTTCTGTACACAGCTCAACGGGTTTTACTCCTAATGCTCTTCACTTTGGTAGGGAATTGGCTTTGATTTTTGACACATATAACCCTGATATAAAATGTGTTCAATTGGACAAAACTCAATATTTGGCACATGTCCTTGAAACCTTACAGAAACAGTATACCAAAGCCTTTTCAAATTTAGAGAGAAAACAATATGAGCAAAATGTGAAGCAACATGAAAATGCTAAGCTCAGGGATATTAAGGAAGGGCAAATAGTGTACTTAAGATCTAAGGACAAATTTAAACCAAAATTTACTGGGCCATATCAGGTTATTAAAAGATGTAACGCAGTGAATTATTTAATTAGGTTTGCCAACAACTCTTTTGCAAATACATTTAAAGTTCATGTTGATAGATTAAGACCTGCAATCCATAGGAAACAACATTATCAGGGAAATAGCTCTAATGTCGAGGAACAAACTCAAGTGTATAAAACAAGGTATTACTTAAGAAGTTGTCAATAATTTTTTTCACTTTTCTTGAGTCAGGGTGCACACTGATCAGGTTAAGGTTTTCTCTTCAATTCAAACTTTATTTGTTTACGTTTGTTATTTTGATGCTGGCATCATATTTGTTTTGTTTACAGATCTTGTTTGTTTTGAATTTTGGTTGTGTTTTTTTATTTTAAATTTTTTCATTGATGATGGCAGCTTAAATTTTCATTATGAAGGTAATTTCTTGGTTTTTATTTGGTTTAATATTTGTTTCATACGCTTTAGTTTACCTCTTTTGCAAAATTTTTAAGGGGAGGATATTGTGATGTTTTCCAAAGGATTGAAGTGATTTGTATTCACACATAATCAGTTTGAACTTACATATACACATGGCTGTGTTGGAGTGATCTGAAAACTGGTGTCTTCGAATATTTTGTACATAGTTTTTTTCAATATTTTAATTTGCATTGTTTGTGTATAATTTTTAATGTGTCTTTACAAAATTTGATTGAAGTACAGTGTGTATAAAAAAAAAAATTGGTAATTTACAATCAGATGACAGTTTAATTATGAGCAATTGTGACAATCATCTTTCAACATCAAAGCCAAATGAACTTTTCAAAAAAAATTTTGTTTTCTTCAAAAAAAAAAATTTTAGTGACTGAAACTAAGAACTTTTTTGGTGGACTGTCAAGATAGTGTTTGCCACTGATGCAAATTTTGCAATTAAAATGAATACAAAGGAGTATACATTCATAACAATTGTGAAGCATAGTCGAATATACTTTGATTAAATGTTAGTTAAACTTATACACTATTTTACGTACTATTTTCACCATTTGAAAATGTTTGGTTGTGAAGATCTCAGAAAAAAAAAAAAAAAAAAAAAAAATTCTCATGTTTTTTTTTTAAATTGAAACTAATGTTTTTTCTGTGGAAGTATCAAAAAAAAAAAAATAAATAAAAAAAAATCAGGATTAAGATTAAGTACAATGAGTTGAACCTTCTTGAGTGAAGTACTCGAGTTATCACTTGAGGGTATATGCTTGTGGAAAAATAATAATAATTTGTCATCAACAAATTATCTTCTGACATACTGTTCTGATGCATATAAGTATGTATGAATTTCTAGATACTTCCTTTTTGTATATCATGTATATTTTTATAATTGTTTAATCAAGCTTTTTCAAAGGTACCGTCTGAGGTACTGGTTTATGTAAGCACCCATGTAAGTGACTGGTTGATGCGAGATGTTGGTTAGTGATAGGGTTTCATATACAAAAAAAATTTTTTTGGGGTTTTCGTTTTTTTTGTTTGTTTGGCTTTAAATTTTTCTTAACTGTGTCAGGGGGGAGAATATGTCGTGAAGCTCGACATATATTTTACGGATCTCCTCTCTTTCTCCACTATCCTTGATCTCTATGTACGCAACGCTGACCTCCATTCCTCTCGGACAGAAGAAGAAGCACTTCGGTCGAAATGTTTTAAAAATGTGTATGGCAACACAGAGTTGAGCTCGGCTGTGGCGCACGTGGGAAAAAGTTAGTTGAGCCACATCCGTTGCCTGTATCGTCGTGTCTACTTTTTTCTCTTCAACAATTTTCATCACCCGTTTTTTTTTGGTTTTATAAAAATGGAATCTTCATGAAATAAGTTCTACATCAGATGACCGGCGGACATGTAAGAATCGCCTGAACGCTCCACTACGGTCCTGAATAGTGAAAGATAAAAAGTGACCCAAGAGTGTGGAATTATGCATGGACTCTTCAACTGCGTTTTCGTCTATGAGAAAGAGGTCCTCTAGGAATGATCGGGCAGGGCTGCCTGCTGCTCACCGGGATCAGAACTGTGATATACGAACTGAACCATGCCCAAAGTGATGATATGAAGCGTTCCATTGTGTGATCGACCATTTCCTTCTGGAGTCCGGATATATGTGGAGTTAATGGAAGGAGATCGCCGGCATCCGCACCAGCCAGTCATGTCCCCAAAGTAACAGTAAATGAATCGTCTTTTTATCTACATTTTGTGTCCTCATTTCTCCAGGTATCCTCTTTTTTTATATCTCCAATCCCAGATGATAAGTCACCATGGATACATTACCTTTTTCTATGCACGTGCACAAACTGGGGAGGATCGTGATACGAATGGGTTATACATACATATTTCACACAACGCAAAAATCTAAATCCTTTAACAATTTCATTTAAAATTCTACTACAACTTCCCCACAGGGGGTGCGGATTTATCTTCGTTTGCTAAAAAACATTCATGTGAAAAAAAATCCACAGGGCTTGTCGAATCTATCATTTTCCATTTACAACTAGTAACAAAAGTTAAGAATTTCTTTTCAGCGAACATGACAATTTCGTATATTACGTATGTTTCTGAACGACTGAACTTTATTGTGTTAGACCTGTGTCTTGTTTTAACAAGCAGATGTTCGAAAATAAATTTCTGTAGCACTATTTTAGCGACTCTTTTGAAAACCGGTGAAGAGGTATTGAAATCTTTTCAGTTTGGCTGAAAACGTGAGAAACAGTTCAATTGATTTATTGAACCTATCATTTTCTGTCTGTAGCCGGACTAGCCAATTTTATTCACTAGACTGGAAACGGGCATAAGTGGTTTGTCGAATTTAACACTTCTTATAAGCAGTTAGTCCATGTTTTCGGCTTCTTCGAATGAACAAAGATTCCCAAGATATTGTGAATGTGAATATTGTTTTGGATACGCAACATTTTGAGTTAAGATGAAATTAGACTTTACTGATAGCTTATTTGCTTTCATGCCCTTTGTGTATGATTAGGTGGTCGAACAGTAAAATTGTTTTTGTGAAATGCTTGAATTTGATCGCCCTCCCAAATTTTTGGGTTGTGACAAATGTTACTAAGGAAATATAGAGGCCTAGTCTCTGCCCAATACCGTAAAATTTTAACGCATGCAACGCCCACCCGTGACGTCACTTTTACGTACGCAACAAAACTCGCTAGTCTCTGCCCTTTCTTACCGGACGCAAAAGGCAGCTGCCAAAACTCGAACGTACGTAAATTAACGCCATGATTTTTCTGGTGTAAACCTTTCGTACGTACGTTTAAGAGTCAAAACAAAGATGACTGCTGTATTCGCCGCGCATTGAGTTTTATGAAACTTGCTGAAGTATTGGAACTTATCGAAAGAAAAGTATTGAAGAATCATCACACGCGTTGGATATTTTTGATGCAAGGTTTGTCAAACTTTATAAATAGATCAAAAGTTAAGGGATTAACGCCACAGAAGTGAAACATTGCTTTCTTTCCTGTATAGAGGATTACCAGCTAATTTGCGAGTACATTCTTCGTCATTCTACAAACACATCATTTTTAATTCTTAGCAATCATTTATATTTATTGATAAGAGTGAAGTAAAAGATATTGCGCCATGGCCCTACAAAATTTGCTGTTTATTTTGTTTGTACATATTAATTATTTTTCGACAGGTAAGTAGGTCATTCCATTTTAAACCAAGCAATAAAATAAACAAAATTCTCAAGCTGATCGTTTCAGATTTTCAAGAAACTTTGCGGAATACTACTACTCTCTGACACCTCAAATGTACATAAATTTAAAAAAGAAAAAAAAAATCTATCTTACACAATTGATCAGTAACTAATGTCTGAGTTTGTTAAACACTATTTTCCCAGCAGTGTTTTGAAATGTTATACCTAACTCAAGTTCTACGGGAGCTTCAGAGTTGCATAATAGCTCATTTTAAAGAAAACTGCATGTGCCTTTAATTGATATGTAACAACACAAATATTTCGGGTAAAAATATTTTTTCACTATTTTAAATATTGACATTGTGTCTCAAAAATTCAGTTTTTTTTTTGTAATGTATTATAATGAATGCATCCCAAATGTTCAGAGTGTGCTCAGAACAATTGCAGCAAATATTGTAGGATAATTTTTGCAAAAAATTGGCTTTAAAAAATCCTGCCTAGTGATATGCCGGATATCCGAGTGAAGATAAAGATTTGTATCCTTATGTTTTTTTACGGATCTTAAATAAATCTTTTATATTCTTAAATTTCAATACATATTTGAATTCTAAATATAGATAGGTATGAAACACATTTAAATTCTATGTAAGTTAGGTGTTTTCATTTAGTTAAATAAGGTATCATTTCAGAAATTAAAAAAAAGTTAATTTTTAAACCCCGACTCTATAAGGAAAGAGATAAGTTTTACATGTATATTTGTGTGTGTTTGTGCAATCGTAGCTCCTAAACAGATGAAACGATTTTGTTTATTCTTTTTCACGCTCAAAAAGTGACTTGATGGAAAGTGTTCTTAGCTTGGTCTCGTCTTTATAACAGTAATTACCCAGGGATGTCCACCTCTTCCACAAATACAACAGAGAAAAATACCCCTGAAAACAACCCTCCTAAAATTTTCAATGCCGTAGTCTGACCTTCCCTTGGTGGACACCTATGAATTAATGAAGATATTAATTAAAAACTACCTTAGTGTTTTTTGCAGTTTTAACAGTGAGATCTTACATGCGCGTTTAAATATTGGCACTAGTCGAAAGAATGAAATTTTCTGCGTTTAATATTTGTTAAGAATTTCTAAGTAGGAGTTATAATCTTGTTTACATAAAAGTAAATTTTGCGCACACCAATGTTACACCTTTATGCTTGCGAGCAATAACAATTTCTTTGTTGTTCCACGATTTAAAATTTACCTGCTTTCAGTTTCTGGCGTGTACTGACCCACAAGAAGTTCTTTTTTTTTTTTGAGCTACAGAGCTGTACAATAGCGTATTTTAAAGATAATTTTATGATCTTTCATCTCTGATTTGTACCTAAGTTTAACATTTTTTTATTCCAATAATTTTAAAATAGTGTACTTTTTAAAATTTTGTTGTAGTCCCACTCTGAAAATTTTTCGCCGTATTCACGAAAATACAGTAAAAATCATGCTCTTTTTTATAAAATGACACTATTCTCAATTTTTAATTTGAAAATTTTGGGAGAAAGAATTTTTTCCGAAACCCCTCTAATACGGACACTAACAGAACAATGTTTTTGTCGGCAAAAGAGGGGTGTCCGCAGGACAGAGGTTTAATGTTATTTTCCTTAAAATCGGAGAACAAAATATTGTTCGCATCAGTGGGGTGGCTGTTAGGAGGGGTTTTACTGTTACATTTAAGTGGTCTAAGGTCTCTTAACCTTAAATTTTTAATTTTCTGGATAAAATATATGTTATGCATAATTTAATTCTGAACAATTTGATACCTTATTTATTACCATACGCAAAAAACTTTTCAAGTTATCGTGAAAATGCGTAAACTTTCCTCATACAGATTTATGTTTACAGCAGTTGTTTAAGCCTCTTTTTCTCAAGTGCCGGTTTCTCGTTTTGCGCGCATGATATCTTCGAAAGTTTCTTATGTATTTCCGTAAAACTTTTCATGCGTGTTTGTCTGGCTTAATTTATGATCTGAACCTAAATTTTAACTAAAAATAAAAGTAAATATTAAAAAATATTTTCCCCCAAAATTTTGGAAAATTTTGAGATTAACTTATAAAATTTCAAAAAAAAGAATTAAATCATTTAAAAAAAAATTTTTTGGTTCAGATCATAAAAATAAACCGGAAAACCATGAGACGGTCAGATTGAGAATTTTATTTATTTAAAGGTTTGATATGATCCATTTGCGTGTCGAATAATATTAATTTGTGCAAATAAAATAAGCAACGATGTTTCTAGGGCCAAGCTGCAATACCTTTTACTTCACTCCCATCAGTAAATATAAATGAATGCTAGGAATTAAGAATGATGTTGTGTTTCCCGAATGATGAGGTGAATTAGTTGGTAATCCCATATTGATGATGGAGCAAATGAACTGGTAATATTGCTGACGGAAAGCAATGTTTCATTGCTGTGAGGTTAATCTGAACATTTTTGGTCAGAAAAAAAAGTTTGACAAACTTTGCATCTAAACTGTTCAACACATTGTATAAGACTCCTGAAATACTTGTCTTTTGATGCATTCCAATATTTCTGCTTCTTGTTGAACACTCAAAGCAGCAAATTCTGCACTCAGTAGCCATCATAGACTTTGCACATAATAGCTGTAAGCTCAGTTACACATGTATACTTCTGTAGGACTCGCTCAAGCTACAGTAGGGTCTCATTTCACACTTTTCCATGGGACGAGGGGTGGGGCTAAAGATTTGTGCTTAATGGATTATATAGGAAGAAAACAATAAAATGCGTACACAATAATGCCAAATTTGATTGTTTCTGAACTCCAGAGGTTCCCTTACCACCCAATTGATGGATCTGGAATTCATGTTCTTTACTACACATATCAACATTCCCATAATACACATCACAAAATTTTACACAGTTGCGGAATCAATAAATGCACATTTACATAAATGTTCATCGTTGTTTCTTCAATATGCACTTTATTTGTATTCCTTCGGCAGATTTCAAACAAATTTCTTTACTTAAGCTGTCATTTTATTATAAAAAGGAATATTAAAACATATTCTGTACAAACTGCAGTATAGTTGTAATGGAATTTTAGAGGTCTCTGCCCCCTGTTCGTTTGGCTCGCCAACCCCCGATTGCCACTTGTGGGGGCTCAAAGCCACTTGCAGCAGGTGACTATTAATGATTTTATGGGTGTCGAGACATCCCTCGATATCCTCAGGAATGGAGGCCCCTAAAGGTTTAGAGGGGTGTTAAAGAATGGAAATGGCTTCCCCTAGTTGCCCTGCATCCAATGGCACAGGTAGACACGATCAATCTAGAGAAGATAGTTACAGACACAGAAATAAAGAGTTTAAACTAGGGGACCCCACCCCCCTGCTCACTTTGCACGCCAACCCGTTTGCCATCCGCCTCAAAGATTTTATACTTTTTAGGGCATGACATCTTTCGATATCCTCAAGGCATAATCAGTACTGAATATCTGGCCTCTCAAGGTTTAGAGGGATGAGACAGGGTGCAATAAATACGGAGATTAACAACCCGTATCCGAGGGTGGGGTGTGTTGGCCGGACCGGTAAGGTGTCACTCTTAACTCAGGGTGCCCACCTGGGTCACGGCACAGACTGCGCCAGTAGAATTTCTAAGGGAGGGTGTGGGGGGGGGGAATTGAGAGGTACTTTGGAGGGGGTGCTTTTACTCTTGGGGCAGGACCCCTGCTTACCCGAAGGGTCCCAGGTCCGATGCCTGCCGGTCAAAGATCTTCCGTGTTTCTTAATGGTGACTGGGGCAGGTTAAATATGTCGCAGTCAGTCCTTCAAAGAATTAATACCTCTGTGAGTGCTGGACCAGAGTTTGCTCGTCTTCTGGCCTGGATCAAAAAACAGATGTCTTCAGGTCTCCATCCAACAGTTTAGAAAAAAATGGTAGGTACGGGGAATCCTAGAATGTGATGTATTCAACAGTACCAGTATTGATTTGGCAGACATTTCCAGCCCAGAGGAGATGCGGTTAGTGACAAGCAGTCACAGAAATTAATATTATCAACTATCGGATAATCTGTTATGCAAATTGTTCTGAATGATGTTTTAATTTTGAAACTACAAATAGAAAGAAATTCATGAAAAAACATTTTTGCAATTATTTTTCTTTTCGTAATTGCATATGTAAAGCCTAATTAAATTTCATTCATTGGATATTTAAAGAGAGATGGGTTTTTAAACTCCTTGGGCCTGGGCTCAGTTAGCCTCAGCTCCAGATCTACTTACCCACAGCGCGGGGCGGCTCACTATACTAAAGGGGACCCTGACTTTCAGTGGCATGGAACTCCAGTAGGCAGTTAGGGGCTCTGCTAATTTTTTGCAGGTGGGCCCGAAATGTATTGATCAGAGCCTGGTTGGCCCAATCCTTGATCAGGGCCAGACAAGGATATCACCATCTCAACTTGGAAGGGGAGGTCAGACCCAGGAGAGCCCCAATGCGAAGTCGTTGTGACCTCCCAAAATTTTCCTTACTCGACAATTTTTTCTGCTGATTCAGGAAAATTGGGAGTTCTGTTAGGCAAAATTATCCTCATTCAGCGACTATATTTATAGCGTTCCATCCGGCAAATAATTGAGACTTTTTTCCCTCCCAAAGATTTAAGTTCAGGGTCCTCCTGGGCAGGGCCATAATTTGGAGAATTTGGAGACTGGTCTGTTAGCCCCCCCCCCCCCCCCAAGATTTAGGAAGTAATTTAATTCTAAAATGACAGCAGTATTCACTCAACACCAATATTTTTTTAATGGACTCGAAAGATGTATACACTTTCAAACTCATTGACAAATGCCCCTCACCCCCCCCCCCCCCCAACCTTGCCCCCTCCCTGTGGATATGTCCATGGGACCAGAAGTGCCTGTTTTTTATTTGAGATGTGGCACAAAAATATTTTGAGCCATATTCTTAAAAAATATTGCAGTGTAAAAGCTATTTTGATAATTTACAAAACTATTCAAAATAATGTTTCAAAGAATGATATTTCGCTACATTAGGAATGTTTTATAATTTCATTATTATATTGACAGCTCAATAAAGAAATTTTAGAAATGAATTTAATTAGAACCTTCCATTGCTTTGTTTTCTTTGCTGGTTCCTATTTTAATTTTTAGGAACTTGTTACTTCATGCTCCAAAAAATGGTAAAAACTCCAACAAAAATGCTCTTTTTTATTATCATTATGGTTCTTAGGTCAAAAGGTTCTTCTTTTGTGCCCCCTTTTTTCTGATTTGGGATCCGAGTGGTGTAAGTAACAATAAGAACATTCTTTCCATGTTTATGTGATTGGAAGCAGACGTCGGAAGGAGAATCAAAACAAAACAACTGAGGCTAGCCTCGTCTCCTGAGCGTTCTCATGCCAAAGATCCTAATTTTCCATTGGCTTACAGGGAAAGGAAGAAAGGCGTGGTTTAATGCTTTCCGTACGTTCGTTATCCCAGTGAGTATTAACAAACTTCTGGTATCTTTGGGCAGAGACTACGGCAATTACCGTACGCACGGTAAGTGCGTAAGTTGCTAGGGTTCGTTACGATGCATCCGAGCGATGACGTCATGATTAACGTATGCTATTTGCGTATGGGCAAACACTAGACCTCTAGATGTCCTACTGTTGCTATGAGGTGACGACGTGTACTACATGTATATAAAATAGACTTGGGGGGGGGAGTTACGTGGGTTTATTTTACGCGGTTTCGATTATACACGGTTTAAGACTTCACACCTTTATTTTATTTTTCGCGGATGAGTTTCGGTTTTACGTAGATGCAGAAATGCAAACAGGTAAAATGTTTCCTCTTTAAAAATCCAAAGTCCTAAAGATTGCAGATTGCACGTAATAAACTGCATTTTGGTGTGCTTATAATCGAGCTTGGGAAACCGGAGACATTTTATGCGATTAGCTCAAAAGCTCTTTCCAAAAGTAAAGTTCACTCCACTCCACTCCAAAGAAAACTCACACAGTTCAGAACTCACTGGAGGAAGAGCTTTTAGAAGTGACTAAGGAGGCCAAAACCAACGTGGATATCGACATCGGTGACACGCAACCAAAAACGTTCACATTAAAATTTTTGCTCCATTCCTTCCAAGACAATAGAAATGATCTTTCTCATTTGTTAGATGCTGTCATTAAAATGACGCAAGTGATCATGGATGCGTTAATGCTCCGCAAAGAACTACAGAGAAAAATTCTTAATGACTGCCAAAAGACTATCATAGCCAGCTCCTCTGTATAAACAGAACACGAAATAAATTTATTTTCTTAATGTTGTTGTGCATAAAAGTCTATATAAATACACATTAAACTTATACAATTAGTCATCCCTAGAATGAAGTATTTTGTTATTTACGGAACCGAACCACTATTTTAACTCTACTATTAGATCTCAATTTACGTGGTTTCGATTTCCGCGGAACGTAACCCCCGCGTAAAACGAGGGTCTACTGTATTGTATATCTGTGTTAGCAGGGAAGACTGGAATTGGAGAATGCCGACTTTCACTAGTGATTCACAGGAATAATTTGGTCTCTCGTCAATGTCTTTGATATGTGAATGCTGATATTCACTGGTTAATGTCGACATTTACGAGATACTTTGATTTTTACATTGAAATAGGCAGTAAGTTACCGCTTTTCAGCCGGAGCTGAGGCAAAACTATATTGAACACGGTTATTGCATCCGGAGACTGCAGTTTCGTATTTGGTGTGGACTCATCAGTCTGGAATAGTCCATAATCGAGCTGGAGGCAGAGGATATCTCATTGAAACTGAGAGGCCCAACGAACTTGTAGCGTCGTGCATTGCATGCAGTTCTGCCTTAGTTCTGGCTTAGATGCGAGAACTTACTGCTTAATACCCAAGCTTTGCTTTCAATGGGCGAGTTGAACGCACCATGGCTGGAGGCTCTAGTAGGTGAGCTAAATTTATTTTAACTACCAGTTTGTTGGCGGTCTCAGCTTTATTGAGAACCTCTGCATTCATCTCGGTTATTCTAAACTAATGAGTCCCTAACAAGGACGAAACTGCAGTCTCTGAATGTGATTACCGGGCTGTTGACTGTCAGAAGTTTTGAAAAGCTCATTGTGGAAGTTCAAAGCATTATAAGCAATATTAATTCACACGATATTTGTGTCGATTTTACCCATGTGCGAGGTCACTCAGGAATTCGAGGAAATGAAAGAGCTGATGCTTTAGCAAAAGAGGCTTCTCGTTTACCTTTTTCCTTAGATGTAGCTAATCCTCCCTCGTTCTGGAAACTGTTCTACTCTAAGAAAGCTACTAAGGATTGGAATTCAGAGTATCTGTCTTCAAATAAGGGAAAACGGACCAAGCGCTTCCTTCCCACTATTTTCTTTAGATTGAAACGGCAACATCTCAAAACTGATTTTTTTGTCACTCAGTTTCTTACTGGGCATGGTAATTTCAAAGAGTACTTGTATAAATTTAATATTTCTACTAGTAACGTGTGTGATTGTGGACAGGATATTGAAAATCCAGAACACTTGTTGTTTCGTTGCAATCGTTTTAACCCCCAGAGAGAAATTCTTATGCGGGAGCTGAGGAAGTTGTCCGTTTCTTGGCCTCTTGTTCCTTCTGCTCTGGTTCAGAGTGTCGAAACTTTTTCTCTTTTTAAACGTTTTATTTATTCAGTTGTTTGACCTTTTTGTATGTGTGTGTGTGTGTTTTTTTTTCTTTATTCGTTGTTAATTGTTGGTATGTGGTGCTCATTTAATTTTGTGTATTTTGTACTGTTGTGCCTCTTACCTTCGGGCCCTATGTGATACTATGTGGTGCATAGGGAGTTTCTTTTTGTGTCTAATAAAAAAAAACATACAGGGTGTTCCGTTTTAACCTGCAAGACCCTTATTTTAGCTACAGTTAGGCCTATGTATACTTCCAGTTTGCAAATATGTTCAAAATCAGATGCATAGTTAAGATATTGAAAGTTTCAAGCAAAAATAAAAATTAGTCAAAAAATACAAAATTTAACTTTTCATTACAGGCCCCAGGTCCCCTAACTTATATTTGGGTTAATCTCCTTTGAAAAATAATTCCAACACAAAGTTTGAAATCAGCACGACCACTATTCAGGGACATGAAACGAAACTTTTTGTGACGTAGACCACTTTTCTCTCGCCGTAAATAACACCTTTCAGGGAAATAAAGCGGTTAACAAGTGTTTAAAATATGTGTGCATGGAGTGTGGTTTTTCAAATTGTTCGAGGTTTTGCAGTGTTTCTACGTATCACAGCATAATATTTGCATTTGTTTTTGAATAACAATGAAAAATATAAACTCCTTGTTTTTCTTACTTTGACGACCTGCCATTCTTCTGAAAGGGTGATAACTTCCAATCTCATCTTCTGTATGATCCCTTTAAACATTGAAATGGAATATCTCCTTGTGTTTTGGTCGCACAAATGTCAAGTTTTTGATGTCGGTAATAGTTTTCAATGGAGATCATTTCTCTAAATATTAGTTAAGGGACCAAGGGCCCGTATAAAAAGTTAAATTTTGTATCATTTTACTCCCTTTTATTTTTGCTTCAAACTTTAAATGTCCTAACCCTGCATCTGATTTTAAACATTTTCGCAGCTGGAAGAAGTATACATCTAGGACTAACGGTTGCGAAAATAAAGGTCTTGCAGGTTAAAACGGGATACCCTATAATAATATTTATTGACTCTAGGCTTGGACATTCTTTTATCCTCTTTTAAAGCATTTTTCTTTTCTGAATGATTTCAGATTGCGATCACATGACATGGTAATCAGAGAAGGAACACGAGCAGTGCTGATTCTTTACGGTACTTTCTTCGTACAGGTATGCCTTTGTTACAAAAGCTAGTGGGATGGTGGAGGTAAGCCTTTCTCACTTCAATTTCCATTCCTTGGTATGTGAAAGAATTCTCAGAAATGATACTCAAATAGTTGACAATCGTAGCATGAGCTGGTGAACCTGTTACTATTTTTATGACAGTAACTGCAAGCAGTGGTGCAGCGAAAGGGGGATTTTGTGGGGTGAACCCCCCCCCCCCCCACAGGCCTTGGTTTCAACAAAAATGCGTACTAGTTTATACATCTAAAAGGGCTGTTTTGATCGAAAAATTCCCTTCAGAAAGTATTTTTGATTAAAAAATCCCCTCCAGAAGGTGATTTTGATCGAAAAATGCCTCCAGAAGGTAATTTTGATCAAAAAATCCCTTCGGAAAGGAATTTTTGATCGAAAAATACTCTTCAGAAGGTAATTCAGGCTTTGATAGTGACTGCAAGTATAGCATAGCGTTATAAGTTTACTAGCCGCATTGCTTGGCGTTGCACAGCCGATCTCCAAAATAAAAGTTGCCAAGGAACGCAGGGTTTAAATTAAAGAAAAAAAAAAAGTTGGCAATTCTCCTTAAATGTGTAGAAAAGAGCAATTTCATGTCGCAAAATTTCAATATAAACCTCTCTGGGTGCTTTTAAAATTCGAAAAATTCAGTTGTTATTCAAGTCACAAACGTTCAGTTTCATAGATCTTCTGGCGAAAATACCCTAAGATGAGGGGTTGGGGTAAATCAGTGCATTCACCCTTTTTAATGCTAAATTGTAGTTTTATGCTTCGAGATCCAAACAGGGTTTCCAGGTCAAAATTTAGGAAAATAGCCAAACGGCTTCGCGAAATCAGCCCAAAAATAACCAGCCTGCACGATAAACGTCCTCCGTTCTACATATTTTATAAATCTTAAGAGGGGATCCCTTTTCCCGTATTACTGAGCTTAATATAAACCATGAGAGTACAGTGAAACCTGTGTATAACAATAATGTCTATAACAACAAACCTGTCTATAACAATATTTTTTTAGGTCTCAACAGTATCGTTGTAGATAAGTTTTACTGCATAAAGGAACAAAATTATAAAAATAAAAACTAAGAGCGAAATGCTACTAAAGATTTTTAAACAAGTTTTTGAATAATGGAAAAAATAAGACGTGTGTGTGTGTTTGTTTACTTGCAGCTGACAGTGGTGAAAAAATCTTTGAAATGTGTTGCTTCTGAAATTTGGTGAAGTATCAAGAATGTTAGGGCTTCCTCCCCCCCGGAAAAATCAAATTTAAGACATAATATATGTATGGTACTGCGATTTAAAATGTTAAAATAAAGTAGTTTTTTCCTGATTTCAGTGCATTAGTGGCGGATCCAGACGATCCTCTTAGGAGGGGTGAATGAATAATAAACTATGGGGGGGGGGGGGGGGGAATTACTAAAATATATTTCTTAAAATTTAAAAACTGAAGTATGTGTTTATTATTTTTAATAATATTTATAGATAATAAACTATTGTGGGAAGGGGGCGGGAGAGGTGACTATCTATTTTTTTTAATTTAAAAGCTAAAGTATGTCTTTTTTTAATTCTTTCTATTTTTAATAATATTTGTGATTAAAGGAGTTTAATTGAATGTTGATAGTGCTTTGAATACAAAGAATGAAAAGTTATTACATCGCAAAAGGGGAAAAAAATATTATAACTAAATAATTTTCCACGATTTTTTGTGGTATGACGAGGAAGGGAGATCTTAAAGTTCTTCACGGGAAATTTTTCGAAATTGATACTTTAACTATGCGAATGTTGGTCATCTTTGGTGACGTGAAAGGAAGAGATGAGATTCGGTAAAATTTCGATACCAGAGTTCCGAAATACAATTTTAGAGGATCTTTAATGATACTTGGGAAAAAGGCGTTTCGGAGACTTTTCCCCAAAAAAATTTCGGAAATGAAGAACTTAAAGTGGAATTGTGGGCCATCCATGGTGACATTAGGGGAAAGCATGGGTTTCAGAACATTTTCTTAGAAATATTTCGATTTTAAAGGGCCAAAAAACGCAGCTTTAGACGACTTTCGATGATTTTGGAGGTAAGGGTAGAAGGACTTCGGGACTCTTCTCCGGAAGTTTTTCGAAACTACAGTACCAAAAACGTTTCACGTACATTCGAAGAGCACTTAGCCCTTTGCCATCCACCCTTGAGATTCTTTCGGCTCACCAGTATAAAGAAACGAGCTGATGTTTGCAGCACATGACTTCCTTTTACACCAATTTAATGTTATTTCCCCATTATTGGCAACGGTATATATGTACGGTGGTCGGGTCGATAAAAACTCAACATTCATTCGGGAGTGAGCAAAATGGAATTTAAGGTCGAGTTTTGAGTGAAATTTTTTTTCGCGAATACAATACTTCTTTTTTGTGAAAGGAAGTAAAAACGAGTTAACAAATAAAACGTCGCCCTTACAAGCGAATAAGAGGACATCGCCACCTGTCTATAAGCTGCTATTGGCTGGCGCGTTTGATTTATATGGATAAACGCTTCGCTCGTAAAATTGAAAATATTTAACGATTGGCAGAAATTATTTCTAAAGTGAAGAACGTTATTGCACGCGAATATCGGACAAGGCTCTAGGAACTATTTCTTTCGCTTAACCTCAGCTAATTTCTCTTTTTTAAAGTAAGCTTGTAGTAGAGTACAGCGTCACATAGGTCCGTGGATCAAACATCGCCACGGACACGCTTCGCTCACTCTGCTTCCACATTTACACGCCACTAGTTGGCGTATAAATGTCGCGATGGAACTTTTTCCTGGCTGGAATATACCACACGCATTACTACATAGTTAAAAGATTGCCACAAAGATGGCGCTTAAACAGCAAATATTTCACCATTTTATTTTGCTCGCGCTATTCCGCTTTGCTCCACATTTCAATACTTTAAGATCGGCAGTTACAGAACACGAAAGAGTTTGCCTTGCTTCTAAAAAATGAATAAAAGATAAATAAAACGGCCGGGGGAATTAGTGATAGATTTTTTTGAGCAATCCGAATTGTTTATTATACTCACTTGACGCTATTGACGTCACGGTTCCTTAATCACTGTTCCCACATATAATGATCGTCTTAGTCTTCTTTACTAATAATACAGTCAACACTCGTTTATTGCTGTTAATTCGTTCCAGACTTGACCGCGATAACTGAATTTCCGCGAAGTAGAATTCTGTATTTATAAACTGAATATTTTCCTTATTACAGCACATAAAATTTACTTAAGACTATTTAAATAGGTTTTTAAGATAGACCCATTAGCACCCATTAAATTTGTAGTATTCAATGTATTGCACAAAATAACACACTAAACTAAAAAGATATTACTTTGTTAATTATTGGGAAATAAACTACACACGCACTTGCAGTTCTTACACACTACTACTAATCTATGAAAAAAGCTCAACCTGTTTGATGATGAATTGTCAGTTAGTGACCGTATGTGCCCCCGTTTTTCCTCAACATTCATCCTCATTAAAGGGATTACGTATACAATTTTAAAAGCGAGTACATTGTTGAACACCATCTACACTTTACAGATGTATTTATCTCCTAGTAATAATACAGTAATTTATACTTTTCAGTTAGTGCTTAACGGTTAAAATCAGATAGCGATTCCCTTCGTTTTCTTTGGAGATTTTATACCTCCACTCCCTCAACTAGTACAACTACAGCCCCTCAAAAGAGCTCACCTTACTTAAAAGTCATACTTTGTTACTTTTTTGAAGTAAAAGTTACACGAGCGCATTAAAAAAGGTTAACTACTATATTGGAAAAAATAAAAACTAGAAAAAACCGCGATGTAGTGAAGCCGCGAAAGTCGAAGCGAGAAGTAGCGAGGGACGACTGTAAAGCTGAAACGCTCTCTATCCGAATATCTCTCAGGAGCTCTGACGCGCATAGCGCCTAGACCGTTCGGCCGGTTTTCATG
Organism: Uloborus diversus; assembly: GCF_026930045.1. NCBI lineage: Eukaryota > Metazoa > Arthropoda > Arachnida > Araneae > Uloboridae > Uloborus > Uloborus diversus. The sequence goes on from NW_026558762.1 coordinate 54,301, forward strand.
AAATTTGGCACAGAGTTAGTTTGTAGCATGGGATTGTGCACCTCGAAGCGATTTTTCGAAAATTCGATGTGGTTCTTTTTCTATTCCAATTCTATGAACATTTTCCCGAGCAAATTATCAACAGCGTGAGCGAGTAAATTACCAAATTATCATGAGGTACATGGAACCGTTACATGGACAAGCATAGCAAATTGGTGAGAAATTCATTATCCATTATTTGTAAACATACAGGCGAGTCAAATGACCTTTTCATTTTCTACACCGGGCAAAGCCGTGCGGTCACCACTAGTCTATAATATAATGGAGTCAAATTTATATACGAAATGAGGGAGTTGGTTTATACCTTCCCGAATTACCTTAAGTTTGTTTATACCTTATAGTTTTGTCATGCTTCGATGAAAACTAACGGATCAAGAACGTGCCATCCCACTACTAACGCGCTAAGATGCTATCGCAATGTGGATTGCGAAAATATCTTTGGAATGCAACTTGCCAGCATTCAAATGAAAAGGGCCCGATGGGCCCATCACCAGACGCAGATATTTTTTCCCATTGTTTGGAGTGCAAAAAATGAGGATTTTTTTAATGAGGATATTTGATAATGACGCATTAACGTCAAAATGATTTGCGGTTATGTTAAATTATACGTGTTTTAAATTCTGAAATTTCGTTTTACGATTAACAAAGGTTACTATAAAACGTCTTTGTGCTTTGTTATGTATACGGTGCCTTAAAAAAAAATCAATGATTTCATTAATGTGACAAAAGTTTCAAAAGATCCGCAAACTTAGTACTGTTCATGAAAAATTATTTTTGAAAAAATGATTCAACTTTAAAGAAATGACAATCAATTGTAAATAAAGTTTTTAATTTTTATTCGGTGAGTTTCAATGGACATTAATTCAGATATTGTGTTGATTTGTACGAAAAATTAAGTATGTTACTGTAAAGGTTCAAAATTTGGTAAACGTTGATACTAATCGGTGAATACAAAATATGTATAAATAACAATATTCATATAAGACACCGGTGAAGACAATGTTTACAGAAAGCCACCGGTTGAAATAGACAGTCGTAAACCTAAGGCTTTCACAGTGATATATATGTCCTGAAAAATATCCCTTTTTCTGTTACATTTATTTTGTTCTATGGGTATGGTGTTGTAATATTTTCAGTTTTAACTCAGTCCTATTAGCAAATGCAGGGAATATGCTTCATTAAATTCGCGTCCATGTCTCTGCGGAGCAGGAGGCATGCTATTATGGCTGGTAGCTTCAGCTGGTTTTCCAAATCTGTTAGGAAGAAGGCTAAATTATGATCCTTCATGCATTTCATTGTTCAGAGGGGGTGAAAAAAAGCCCCATCTTAACAGTGACAGTAACATTTCCTTAACTACCACAGGACAGGTTTTCTTGATTAAGCTACCTAAAGTAATAGCCTTTTACTTTAAACTTGTGTGAGTAGGATTAAATTTTCAAAGATTGAATGCTCCATTTAATTTTTAAAAATGTTTATTTGTGCTCACATGATCTCTCAATTGGTATTATCTTGATATAATATGCCTTAAAAGACGGCATTTGCTATTGGATTTCCATGCTTTGTCAAATACGTAGTTACGTTGCATTAAAAAAGAAACTTTATTGTTTTATATGAATTTGGTTATTTGTGACAAGACGGATGTACATTAGACATGTGAGCAATTGCAGTTAATATGATTAATTAAATTCGCGTCCATGTCTCTGCGGAGCAGGAGGCATGCTATAATGGCTGGTAGCTTCAGCTGGTTTTCCAAATCTGTTAGGAAGAAGGCTAAATTATGATCCTTCATGCCTTTCATTGTTCAGAGGGGGTGAAAAAAAGCCCCATCTTAACAGTGACAGTAACATTTCCTTAACTACCACAGGACAGGTTTTCTTGATTAAGCTACCTAAAGTAATAGCCTTTTACTTTAAACTTGTGTGAGTAGGATTAAATTTTCAAAGATTGAATGCTCCATTTAATTTTTAAAAATGTTTATTTGTGCTCACATGATCTCTCAATTGGTATTATCTTGATATAATATGCCTTAAAAGACGGCATTTCCTATTGGATTTCCATGCTTTGTCAAATACGTAGTTACGTTGCATTAAAAAAGAAACTTTATTGTTTTATATGAATTTGGTTATTTGTGACAAGACGGATGTACATTAGACATGTGAGCAATTGCAGTTAATATGATTAATTAAATTCGCGTCCATGTCTCTGCGGAGCAGGAGCCATGCTATTATGGCTGGTAGCTTCAGCTGGTTTTCCAAATCTGTTAGGAAGAAGGCTAAATTATGATCCTTCATGCATTTCATTGTTCAGAGGGGGGAAAAAAAGCCCCATCTTAACAGTGACAGTAACATTTCCTTAACTACCACAGGACAGGTTTTCTTGATTAAGCTACCTAAAGTAATAGCCTTTTACTTCAAACTTGTGTGAGTAGGATTAAATTTTCAAAGATTGAATGCTCCATTTAATTTTTAAAAATGTTTATTTGTGCTCACATGATCTCTCAATTGGTATTATCTTGATATAATATGCCTTAAAAGACGGCATTTGCTATTGGATTTCCATGCTTTGTCAAATACGTAGTTACGTTGCATTAAAAAAGAAACTTTATTGTTTTATATGAATTTGGTTATTTGTGACAAGACGGATGTACATTAGACATGTGAGCAATTGCAGTTAATATGATTAATTAAATTCGCGTCCATGTCTCTGCGGAGCAGGAGGCATGCTATTATGGCTGGTAGCTTCAGCTGGCTTTCCAAATCTGTTAGGAAGAAGGCTAAATTATGATCCTTCATGCATTTCATTGTTCAGAGGGGGTGAAAAAAAACCCCATCTTAACAGTGACAGTAACATTTCCTTAACTACCACAGGACAGGTTTTCTTGATTAAGCTACCTAAAGTAATAGCCTTTTACTTTAAACTTGTGTGAGTAGGATTAAATTTTCAAAGATTGAATGCTCCATTTAATTTTTAAAAATGTTTATTTGTGCTCACATGATCTCTCAATTGGTATTATCTTGATATAATATGCCTTAAAAGACGGCATTTGCTATTGGATTTCCATGCTTTGTCAAATACGTAGTTACGTTGCATTAAAAAAGAAACTTTATTGTTTTATATGAATTTGGTTATTTGTGACAAGACGGATGTACATTAGACATGTTAGCAATTGCAGTTAATATGATTAATTAAATTCGCGTCCATTTCTCTGCGGAGCAGGAGGCATGCTATTATGGCTGGTAGCTTCAGCTGGCTTTCCAAATCTGTTAGGAAGAAGGCTAAATTATGATCCTTCATGCATTTCATTGTTCAGAGGGGGTGAAAAAAAGCCCCATCTTAACAGTGACAGTAACATTTCCTTAACTACCACAGGACAGGTTTTCTTGATTAAGCTACCTAAAGTAATAGCCTTTTACTTCAAACTTGTGTGAGTAGGATTAAATTTTCAAAGATTGAATGCTCCATTTAATTTTTAAAAATGTTTATTTGTGCTCACATGATCTCTCAATTGGTATTATCTTGATATAATATGCCTTAAAAGACGGCATTTGCTATTGGATTTCCATGCTTTGTCAAATACGTAGTTACGTTGCATTAAAAAAGAAACTTTATTGTTTTATATGAATTTGGTTATTTGTGACAAGACGGATGTACATTAGACATGTGAGCAATTGCAGTTAATATGATTAATTAAATTCGCGTCCATGTCTCTGCGGAGCAGGAGGCATGCTATTATGGCTGGTAGCTTCAGCTGGCTTTCCAAATCTGTTAGGAAGAAGGCTAAATTATGATCCTTCATGCATTTCATTGTTCAGAGGGGGTGAAAAAAAACCCCATCTTAACAGTGACAGTAACATTTCCTTAACTACCACAGGACAGGTTTTCTTGATTAAGCTACCTAAAGTAATAGCCTTTTACTTCAAACTTGTGTGAGTAGGATTAAATTTTCAAAGATTGAATGCTCCATTTAATTTTTAAAAATGTTTATTTGTGCTCACATGATCTCTCAATTGGTATTATCTTGATATAATATGCCTTAAAAGACGGCATTTGCTATTGGATTTCCATGCTTTGTCAAATACGTAGTTACGTTGCATTAAAAAAGAAACTTTATTGTTTTATATGAATTTGGTTATTTGTGACAAGACGGATGTACATTAGACATGTGAGCAATTGCAGTTAATATGATTAATTAAATTCGCGTCCATGTCTCTGCGGAGCAGGAGGCATGCTATTATGGCTGGTAGCTTCAGCTGGCTTTCCAAATCTGTTAGGAAGAAGGCTAAATTATGATCCTTCATGCATTTCATTGTTCAGAGGGGGTGAAAAAAAACCCCATCTTAACAGTGACAGTAACATTTCCTTAACTACCACAGGACAGGTTTTCTTGATTAAGCTACCTAAAGTAATAGCCTTTTACTTTAAACTTGTGTGAGTAGGATTAAATTTTCAAAGATTGAATGCTCCATTTAATTTTTAAAAATGTTTATTTGTGCTCACATGATCTCTCAATTGGTATTATCTTGATATAATATGCCTTAAAAGACGGCATTTGCTATTGGATTTCCATGCTTTGTCAAATACGTAGTTACGTTGCATTAAAAAAGAAACTTTATTGTTTTATATGAATTTGGTTATTTGTGACAAGACGGATGTACATTAGACATGTGAGCAATTGCAGTTAATAAGATTAATTAAATTCGCGTCCATGTCTGTGCGGAGCAGGAGGCATGCTATAATGGCTGGTAGCTTCAGCTGGTTTTCCAAATCTGTTAGGAAGAAGGCTAAATTATGATCCTTCATGCATTTCATTGTTCAGAGGGGGTGAAAAAAAGCCCCATCTTAACAGTGACAGTAACATTTCCTTAACTACCACAGGACAGGTTTTCTTGATTAAGCTACCTAAAGTAATAGCCTTTTACTTTAAACTTGTGTGAGTAGGATTAAATTTTCAAAGATTGAATGCTCCATTTAATTTTTAAAAATGTTTATTTGTGCTCACATGATCTCTCAATTGGTATTATCTTGATATAATGTGCCTTAAAAGACGGCATTTCCTATTGGATTTCCATGCTTTGTCAAATACGTAGTTACGTTGCATTAAAAAAGAAACTTTATTGTTTTATATGAATTTGGTTATTTGTGACAAGACGGATGTACATTAGACATGTGAGCAATTGCAGTTAATATGATTAATTAAATTCGCGTCCATGTCTCTGCGGAGCAGGAGGCATGCTATTATGGCTGGTAGCTTCAGCTGGCTTTCCAAATCTGTTAGGAAGAAGGCTAAATTATGATCCTTCATGCATTTCATTGTTCAGAGGGGGTGAAAAAAAACCCCATCTTAACAGTGACAGTAACATTTCCTTAACTACCACAGGACAGGTTTTCTTGATTAAGCTACCTAAAGTAATAGCCTTTTACTTTAAACTTGTGTGAGTAGGATTAAATTTTCAAAGATTGAATGCTCCATTTAATTTTTAAAAATGTTTATTTGTGCTCACATGATCTCTCAATTGGTATTATCTTGATATAATATGCCTTAAAAGACGGCATTTGCTATTGGATTTCCATGCTTTGTCAAATACGTAGTTACGTTGCATTAAAAAAGAAACTTTATTGTTTTATATGAATTTGGTTATTTGTGACAAGACGGATGTACATTAGACATGTGAGCAATTGCAGTTAATATGATTAATTAAATTCGCGTCCATGTCTCTGCGGAGCAGGAGCCATGCTATTATGGCTGGTAGCTTCAGCTGGTTTTCCAAATCTGTTAGGAAGAAGGCTAAATTATGATCCTTCATGCATTTCATTGTTCAGAGGGGGGAAAAAAAGCCCCATCTTAACAGTGACAGTAACATTTCCTTAACTACCACAGGACAGGTTTTCTTGATTAAGCTACCTAAAGTAATAGCCTTTTACTTCAAACTTGTGTGAGTAGGATTAAATTTTCAAAGATTGAATGCTCCATTTAATTTTTAAAAATGTTTATTTGTGCTCACATGATCTCTCAATTGGTATTATCTTGATATAATATGCCTTAAAAGACGGCATTTGCTATTGGATTTCCATGCTTTGTCAAATACGTAGTTACGTTGCATTAAAAAAGAAACTTTATTGTTTTATATGAATTTGGTTATTTGTGACAAGACGGATGTACATTAGACATGTGAGCAATTGCAGTTAATATGATTAATTAAATTCGCGTCCATGTCTCTGCGGAGCAGGAGGCATGCTATTATGGCTGGTAGCTTCAGCTGGCTTTCCAAATCTGTTAGGAAGAAGGCTAAATTATGATCCTTCATGCATTTCATTGTTCAGAGGGGGTGAAAAAAAACCCCATCTTAACAGTGACAGTAACATTTCCTTAACTACCACAGGACAGGTTTTCTTGATTAAGCTACCTAAAGTAATAGCCTTTTACTTTAAACTTGTGTGAGTAGGATTAAATTTTCAAAGATTGAATGCTCCATTTAATTTTTAAAAATGTTTATTTGTGCTCACATGATCTCTCAATTGGTTTTATCTTGATATAATATGCCTTAAAAGACGGCATTTGCTATTGGATTTCCATGCTTTGTCAAATACGTAGTTACGTTGCATTAAAAAAGAAACTTTATTGTTTTATATGAATTTGGTTATTTGTGACAAGACGGATGTACATTAGACATGTGAGCAATTGCAGTTAATATGATTAATTAAATTCGCGTCCATGTCTCTGCGGAGCAGGAGCCATGCTATTATGGCTGGTAGCTTCAGCTGGTTTTCCAAATCTGTTAGGAAGAAGGCTAAATTATGATCCTTCATGCATTTCATTGTTCAGAGGGGGGGAAAAAAGCCCCATCTTAACAGTGACAGTAACATTTCCTTAACTACCACAGGACAGGTTTTCTTGATTAAGCTACCTAAAGTAATAGCCTTTTACTTTAAATTTGTGTGAGTAGGATTAAATTTTCAAAGATTGAATGCTCCATTTAATTTTTAAAAATGTTTATTTGTGCTCACATGATCTCTCAATTGGTATTATCTTGATATAATATGCCTTAAAAGACGGCATTTGCTATTGGATTTCCATGCTTTGTCAAATACGTAGTTACGTTGCATTAAAAAAGAAACTTTATTGTTTTATATGAATTTGGTTATTTGTGACAAGACGGATGTACATTAGACATGTGAGCAATTGCAGTTAATATGATTAATTAAATTCGCGTCCATGTCTCTGCGGAGCAGGAGCCATGCTATTATGGCTGGTAGCTTCAGCTGGTTTTCCAAATCTGTTAGGAAGAAGGCTAAATTATGATCCTTCATGCATTTCATTGTTCAGAGGGGGTGAAAAAAAGCCCCATCTTGACAGTAATATTTCCTTAACTACCACAGGACAGGTTTTCTTGATTAAGCTACCTAAAGTAATAGCCTTTTACTTTAAACTTGTGTGAGTAGGATTAAATTTTCAAAGATTGAATGCTCCATTTAATTTTTAAAAATGTTTATTTGTGCTCACATGATCTCTCAATTGGTATTATCTTGATATAATATGCCTTAAAAGACGGCATTTCCTATTGGATTTCCATGCTTTGTCAAATACGTAGTTACGTTGCATTAAAAAAGAAACTTTATTGTTTTATATGAATTTGGTTATTTGTGACAAGACGGATGTACATTAGACATGTGAGCAATTGCAGTTAATATGATTAATTAAATTCGCGTCCATTTCTCTGCGGAGCAGGAGGCATGCTATTATGGCTGGTAGCTTCAGCTGGTTTTCCAAATCTGTTAGGAAGAAGGCTAAATTATGATCCTTCATGCATTTCTTTGTTCAGTTGGAAACGGCCCTATTGTTCTTGATTTTTGGAGATGAATATGATTTCTTTGTAAGCCCATTTTAGTGGGCTGATGACTTTTCACAGGTTCTTGATCAAGGCAGTTGGATTAAGAATCGAGTAACTGGTTCGTAGAAGCTGCAGATTTTCTCTGCGGGGGAGAACCAGTCGGTTCCGAAACTGCTGGGCATCCTTGATCAAGACTAAAACGAAATCCGGTTCTAGAGTTTTAATTTTCCGGTTTTCATGCGATGTGTATTTTTTTCTTATTTTAAATATAGTTTAAGTTTTGTTTTCTTGTACAGGAATGTCATTTTAAATTTGTTTGGAAGAAGACAGCTTTTAAGAGCCTTTGGACATTTTACTGTTCGGAGGATACCTCTATTAACAATTGAGTGTTATTTTCTTTGCCTTTTTAAAATACAGCTTTTCCTGATAAACACTAATTTGCCGTTATTTGCTTTTCATAAATTGCGTTGAATCTTTTAAAATATTGTCTAAATCTGAGAAGCTTTCAAGCATACGCTTAATGTTTTTACTGTCAGCAACTTATGTTTGCTAAGTTCCCGACTTCTTTGCAGTAACGTGTATGAAAATCAACTTGTTCCATTGCAAAACACGAAGAAAAGTAATAACTCTGCAAAGTCAGAGGAATTCGTTGGAAATCTCTAAATCTAGTTACTTGCAAATTGTGTACTTAATTTTTTCATTTTTGTTGCTTTATAATGTATGGAGCCTATCAAGGGCAGTAGAATTGTTTCTGTTTTTAAAGATTGGCACGTCTTTGAAAGCTTACTTCAGCGAACTGTTTTCAGAGTTCTTGGTTATAACAGTGGGGCTAGGAACAGAGCAACTGGTTCGTTGAAGCTGCAGATTTTTTCTGCGGGGGAGAACCAGTCTGTTCCGATGCCACTCTGCATTCTTGATGTACCAGACGAAACTCTCTTTTGCCAAACAAAATGTGTTTGTGGTTAATTTTACGATATTAATCTGTTGTGTATGTATTTTTGAAAAGCTAATTGTGTTTGTTGTGCTGTTGTCACGTCTATGGGTAACACTTTGCAAGGAAGGAGGTGGTGCTATTGTTTCTTGATGTTGGACTGCTAACCAGGAGGTCAGTTTAACGTGCCAGGGATGTCGCCACCAGTCATCTCCAACTACGCTTTTTGAACAAGAGACTGCTGAAGTTGTGGGATGGTTTTTTCTCATCGCCTGTGCTCGTGGTAGTGATTAACGATGTTGATTTGCATTATGCTGATTTTGCATGCACAGACTCTGCACCTACTCTGTAAATTTTGTAACCTTGATCATCGAAACCGGGATTCCTCGATCCCGAGTCCGATGACTTATTGGCTACGCTCCCTATTGTTAAATGTTGTTTTATAGTATAATTTTGTGATTTGTATTTGATGTTCAAAGTTTTAGCACAGTGCACAAACATTTTTGATTCGCGGCAAGCATTAAAGAATAAGAAATAGCTCACGACACCCTAGCCGTGTCATATGTGTTGGTATCTCGGCGTTTCGCGGCACCCACTTTGCGAACCTCTGTTAGCAGAAATGTTACGTATTTTATAGCTCCAAATAAGACTTTTTTTTTAAACTATATGTCGTGAATGGGACACGATTCTGTAGTACATTATGTAAAGCTTTTGATTAGAAATTTCAGAATTTAAAAATTGTGTTCTGAGGTATTTCTTTAATTTGACGGGAATACCTTTTGACGTTATGTAAGATCTTTTGAAGTAACAAGTAATATTGACATTCTGACACAATTGAGTACGTTTTTTTTTTCAAATGTATCTCATGAAAAAACACCTTACTGTAATATTTGAATATTTCTAAACGTTATTGAAGAATATGTTTAAAAACTTTTAATTGCTTAAGATTATTATTTTTTAATATTTAAGTTCAAGTAATAAGATTTTGAATCGCTATACATACGTCATGAAGTGGAAATATATAGGTTTATATACAGTCTGATTTAAATAATTTTCTCTTATTTCTCCAGCTACATTAATTGCATTCGGAATACCTCTTTAAAATATTAGTTGAGCGTTTTTTAGCATTAGATCAGCATTTAATAAAGTTTGAAAATGTAGCGATAAAAACTTGAAAGAAATTTTGATTTGATTAATTCTTGATCACCATTCCTTGCAATAAACTTCGTAAGCAATGTCAGGCAAAAAAGAAAAAAAAAAATTTCAATTGGATCTGTTTACCTGTTGGGCAAATTACTTTTTGATAACCGTACTAAGTTCTGTGAAAAAGTTAACATGAAACAGAGTTAAGAAATACCACAAATAAAGGAAAACTGTCATTTTTAGCTAAAATAAACATTTAAACTTTTTACAGTTGGAATCGAATCGTATCTTTACTAATAAAGCTGAAACTCTCTCTGTCTGGATCTGTGTACATCTGTCAGGATATCTGTGATGCGCATAGTGCCTAGACCAGTCGGCTGATTTTCATGAAATTTGTAACATATTCCCGAGCAAAGTTATAAGATCGACGAGTAATTTACCAAGTAATCATAACGTAGAACCGTAACATGGGCAAGCCAGTTGGCGAGAAATTCATCATACATTATTTGTAAATATACAGGCGAAACAAAAGAACTTTTTAATTATCTACTACGGGCCAATCTGTGCGAGTGCCACTAATTTATAATAAATAGATAATGGATTCATACCTAACTGTTAATAAAATGTGAGTGAGACTTAAAAAGTAGTTAAATGCCGAATAACTGAACTTATCACATTCAACGCGGTTAATATAGCAAAGCATATTTTTACCAAATTACCAAACTTGCATGTAACTGCACTTTTTACTGCTCCATTTTACGTTTATACGCTGAGTCAATAAAATGAAGAACATTTTTTAACTTTCGCTTGTTTATTTTCTGGACCTTGTTCCTAATGAAAAAGTACTTGCTTCCAAGTTAAATCACAAGATGGCTTTTGACGACTTTTTTCAGCAGAATTCTAAACCAAATTTTCATGAATATACTGCAAGAAGTTCAAATTTTCATAAATTTAAACTTATTGCCGCATTCTGAGCAACAGTTTTGTAGTTGTTAAAATCAGGAAACAAAGCATTAATTTTGATATGGTAAATCACAGTATAACTTATTAAAACTATTTCAACAAAATTAAGGCACCTTTTTTAATTTAGTTATTTGCATTATTATGTACGTGCAGTACCAGCACATTGATGCCCGTGATAAGAATTGCAATTTGCTGAAGAAAAAAAAAATCCTTTGAATAAATTAAAATCTAAAATAAGAACAGTAAAACATCCGTAAACAATGACAACTTTCCCCAAAATGCTTTTTTTAAAAATAAGAAAATATGCGAAAAGCTACAGTTTGAAGAAAAGAAAGAAATCTCATGGAACATTCAAAAATCATCGTCAGAAAAAAAATATTCTTTTTTATTCGGTTAAAATGCGCAGTAAACAAATCAAAAATTTGACTGGACCTATGCGAGTGCGACGTCCCTGAATGCCGAACATGACGTCACAGAATGAAATTTTTGAAACTGATCATTTTGCGGAAATGTAATGTAGTTTCGAGACGAGCCGTGAAAATTAACTCAATTAGAATCGCGTATATATCATGTTCTAATTGAGAGAAATGGAACAAACATTTTCATGTTCATTAAAAAAAAAATTTCCAACGACAGTTGTTAGGGGGTGGAAGGAATTCTTTTCCCCCCAATAAGGCGAAATATGTTAAACGAAAAAAAAATAAATTATGAAAAACTAATTCGAAATTTAGAATTCCGGCTTCGAGGTGCAGACCCCCGGGAACGATCGAATTTTGTGCTAAGTTTCAGGGCTTTGGTGCTACAGGGCTTCTTGGCCATTAGATACAAAGGAAGGAAGATACATCGTCACCTTTATATATGTATATATATAGAGAGAGACAAAGAGAGAGCGCTTTGTTTAACACAGTGTAGTGCTCTGCTAATTACGCGAGGAATGTGGTTCCGATCCACCTACGGGGCGGAAAATGTAGTTTTGAATGACTCTTTCCTCAGCTGAATTCGAATTTCCATGAATATATAATCTTAACTCATTTAGGAGCAGGATTCAAAAACACAGTTGCATTGAAATAGGATGTCTTTTTTACTTCCTTTTACGAATTACAGGAAGTATTGTATTCGCGAAAAAAAATAACTCAAAAATCGGCCTTCATTTCTATTTTGCTCGCCCCTGAATGAATGCTGACGTTTTTTTTTTTCAACGCGACCACACGTGGATACATGCCTAAGAACGTATAGATACCCGAAATATCCATCTTGACGATCCCCGAATTAATTAGTTTTCTCGTGACGTCCGTATGTACGTATGTGTATATGCGTGTATGTGCGTATGTATCTCGCAATATTCGAAAACAGCATTTACTAGAAAGTTGAAATTTGGTACGTCGACTCCTAGTGGGGTCTAGTTACGCACATCCTCTTTTGGTTGCATTCTGAGAATCCGAAGGGGATCTTTTACACCTTTTTGGGGGGAAACATTACTTTGAATGCAGACTCAAGTGGTGTTGTAATTTGGCAAAGACTCGGCGATGTATCGACAAAATTTTGGTCACCCTAGTTTTTTTCGTCAAATTGGTGACAAATTTGGCGTTTTTTTTTTTAAATCTGGTTTCATTTTGTCCACTATTCACATTAAACTGTCCATTATTTTGATAATTAATCTGTATAAAACGTTTTTTCGTTGCTTCAGTTCACAACAGACTTGGGGTAAAAATATTTAATGTTTATTTGCTTACTCCAATGCACTACTATCATTAAATTGGCGCAAAAGGATGTCATGTGATGCACCAGCTCGGTTTTAGCATGGTTAATTGCAGCATCATACAGTGGTGGTCAGAACTATAAGGACAACAGAAAATTACAAAACAAAAATTGAAACAATTGTGCGACATACATGCATGAAATGCTTTTCCTTGCATCATAATGGAATGCAAAACACTTAAGAGGTTAAAATTCAAATTATTTTTTTCGCAATTACGAGTGTGCGTACGTAGAAGTGTGTGTTTGTGTGTGGGGGTATGTATATTGTGTGTAGGGGTATGTGTGCAGGTGTGAATGTGTGGATAGTTCTGTGTGTATGTGTAGGTGTCTGTATGTATGCATGAATGTGTGAGTAGCTGTGTGTATGTATGTGTGTGTGTATGTTTTTGTGTGTGTGTGTTTTTGTGTATGTGTAGGTGTCTGTATGTATGCGTGTGTGTATATGTATGTGTGTAGGTATGTGTGTATGTGTGCGTGTGTAGTTGTGTATGTATGCGCATGTGTGTAGGACATGGATGCAACCTGGAGACGGCTTTCGCTAGAGGAGCAGCATCGTGAGGAGCCGGTCGACGGTGATGGTGCGGAGGGTGGCGGTGGGAAAATAAAAAGATAGGACATCAAAACAGTCAAATGAGAACAATAAGCAATCGTGATCGCTCAATTAAAAATATAAATGTTCTGTGATGTTAGTAAAAAAAATGCCATTGTAAAAGTGGGCAAAATGAGGACTACGTGTGTTTTGTTTTGAAACACTCGAATAATGAATAATTTCGCGCTTTTTTTGAATCCTTTTTATCAGTTTTGACGTCGGGAAAGTAGGAGCTTTTTATCCTAAACGGACGGAATGAGTTCTTGCTCGTTTCGAAATGAATTGATCAGTTCGAATTAATAAAGTTGCCATTTTGTCATACTCCGTGTACTAGAATGCCTCTCTAAGCTTTCATTAAATTTGGATCGGCCCTTTTGGTAGTTCAGTAATTTCATGAAATTAGCATCAAGTCATTATTGGGCACGAAATAAACAAATCAGCTGTGGCTGACGTGTCGCAGATTTCAATGAAAATTTTAGGTAAGTCATGCATATCTATAAGGGAATGCAAAGTATCTTATATAATTAAGAACTGAGCGTATGTATACGTATGTATTTATCTATGCATGTCCAAGGTAAATCTTCTGAACGCAGGGCCGCGCCGTCCCTATGCGCTAGGTCGTTAATGCACGACGGCGCCAGAGTCCCAAAATTCCCCCAAAGTCCCCAAATGCGCCGAGCTCTATCGATTGAAAATCTTTTAAATAGGGGAATAAATCTACAACCGAAAAAATAAAATTAAACTTTTAATTTTTGAATGGTGGCGGTGAAATTATACTGCTCATTGAAACAAGAAGTCTGTCGTTCTGCCTATCTTAAAGGGAAAATGACTGCCTTATTGTGTCAAAACATGATATTCCGAAGCGCATTACACGAAAAACACTTGACGCTAACTAATGCGCAAATTAGTATTTTTCTTCCTAATGTGCAGCCGTGAATCCTTTTTCTGTAGTGGCTCTCGGTGAGCATACGAGGCGGCGCAGCGCAACGAATTTACTATTACCCATTTTGGCTACTGAACTCGAAATAACTGAGATATGAAGTAAAAATGTACACTGTATTCAAATTAAATGTATGCCATGTTCCGATTTCAGGGTACCTATGGATTTTCAGAGGAAAATTTTTCAGTGGTTTATCATGTCTTAAATGTATTCTTCAAATTAGATTATTTTTTTTAAATAAAAAAAATGTAGAAAGTACCACCACCATCTTGAGCTACATTTGGTATGTAATTAATACAGTAGAACCTCCCTTAGGGACACCTCCGAATAAGGGACACCTCTATTTAAGGGACATTTTTTTCTGGTCCTTTGATTAGGAACCTCCATATTTACCTCTAATTAAGGGACAGTCACAGAGAAAAAAAAAATGCAGAAAATTATGTACAAGTACATAAGAAAGAGTGAATTTACTGAAATTAAAGTTTCACTTTTCCTGTAAAAATTAATTTTGAGGAGTGTTTAACATATGTTATAGAAACAAGCATATATTGTAAAAGTTTTGCTGAAAGTGACATGCACGATTTGCTCATCAAGAAATTTATTCAAGTAGGCTCAGGGCCAAAGGAAAGGGCACAAACTGACTAGCATTTTATATAATAACTAGCTTTTACCCGCGGCTTCGCTCACGTTGATGTAGTTTTTTTCAATCGATTCAAATTCATAGTCAACACAGGCAGAGGTCAAATAGTTACCAAAAAATGGTTTGTACCCAGTTTTTCCATTGTTGCTATTAAAGTAGGGACATTAATTCTACAAAATCCTAATTAGCATCATTTATTCTTTAACACACACTAAAAGAAAAAAGAAAATTTAAAAGTTTCATAAAAATTTACAATAATTCGCCAATGCGCTAAAGTAGTCGCCTGGTGAAACTGGAGATTAAAAAAAAAGGATTTGGCGAATTAATTTACATTTGATTAATAGTTTTAATGTCATTTGAGCGTGTTGTTTCACTAATTTGGCAGATTAATTGTAACTTCAATACCTGACACATAGTATTTAATGAACTTTTAACGAAAATTAATTTGGCGAAATTTTTACATTTTGATGCAACTTTTGTAATAGCTGTAGCGCCAAGACTTTTGAACACTCGTCTCGACCGCGTCATCATAACTCTGCCTATCGAATAAATTTTTAAAATGTCATTTTGTTTAATTTCATTTTCTATTTTTGCAATTGAAAGCAGCGTAAAAATGTAAAATAACAAATCCATTATTTGTCGCCAAAGGACCACAGTACCATACATTAGCCAGAGACTTGCCAAGTTTTACAAAACTGCATAAAATGTTTGCTTAAAATCTTTATTTATAGGAATGATTTTTAATTCCGAACAGAAGATGCTACGAAGAAAATATTTTACATTTGGCAGTTTCTAGGGAAAAATAAATCTTATTTCGACGGTAACTGGGGGGTAGGGTGGCAGACTCTGTTAAATAACTTTCTTTATTTAGTTATCAGATTATTGCACATAGCTAAAATACCCGGCGTTGCCTGGATCTGTAATAATGATGAGAAACAATTACTACTTTTATTCGTTTTCTTCTGTAACTGAAATAACTCAAAACACACTGGTTTGATATGATTATAAATCGAGCTTCTTCCCTACCCATAAAAGTAAAATGGCAATAAGTATGAAGAACAAAATAGTACTCTTTTAGAAACGAAAAAACGACAGTTAAGAACATACAAATTTGAGGAATTTCCAAAATATGAAATTAAACTTCACTTGTTTAAAAAGATTCATTTTATTTTTTTTTTTTTTTTGATCATATTTTGAAATCTTCTCTGTATTGCTATTGAAGTACAAACTTTTAAAAAAATGTAGCCACCCGTAATCCATTACTGTGATTTAAAATGTTACTACATTTGCGGTAATCATTTTGGGATACCTTGGATAAGGTTCCCCTTAAAACTGTGTGTTACTAATTTTCACAGAAGAGATAGTGTCGCCAAATACTGAAACACTTCTGATGACATTAATATGATGCTGCCTGAAATGTTTCCAACATAAGTAGTAAAATTTGGCAATTGTTTGAAATGGTGCGCAAATTTGTGCTGATTATGAATTTGCTAATTTAGTTGGCGGATTATTTTACATGTTAACAAATGATTTAAAGAAAGAAATGGCGATATTTTGGTTACATGGTGAACCAAGAAAGAATATTGCGTATTCTTTACCTTCAAAAACAGCGACAATTGAACAAGATGTCCATTGCCTTAGCTATTGAAATGATTCCGCAAAAAATGTTTGGCGAGATTCCGGCTGGTCGATCAACACAAATACCCAAATCACCACAAATAAATTTAAAAAAAAAAAAAAAATTAGTTGCCTCAAAGGTGCGTTAAACTGGAAAATAATCAGCCAAATCCATGTATTATTTTCCAATCTTGTGCAATTACCTTACTTTAAGATTTAACTTAAGAAGCCTTGAACAGTCAGACGAAATGCAAAAATAGACAACAATACAATTGTCGCTATCGACACGGAGTTGAGATGATACACTAAATACTATATTGAGTTGAGGAAAGCCTTCGAACATGGAACTAAAAAGTTCATAACTAATTTTTTATTCTACTTAGAAATTTCGAACAGGTGCCATCTTCAGCAGAAAAATCAGCTTTCGATGGACATATAATGTGCAAGTATTTTCTCACCCCCATATTAAAGAGTTTGTGTGAAAATTGTGTATTATTGCCCCCTATGGGGAGTTTCCCCCCCCCCCCCCATAACGGGACGAAAACTACCCTATGTGTTATTCTGATGCATAAGCTATATTATTGTAAAGTTTCAAAATCCATTCAGTAGTTTTTGCGTGAAAGAGTAACAAACATCCATACAGACAAACTTTCGCCTTTATAGTAGTAGTAAGATTGAAATGTGAACACTTATTGTAATTCACAATGTCTTGCATTGTAAATTACGTGACATGAAGTAAATTCAAGTAATGAATTACTTCAAAATAATTGCTTTATGCTGCAAAATTTTGGACTTGCCAAATTTTTGACTCATTTATAATAAATAAAGTAATGAAACTTAAAAAAATTATTAAATGTGAATTTTATTTAGTTGTGTATGAAAAATGTAAAGTGTTTAATCGTAACCGTTAATAAATTAAGTTCATAAAAAGAGATTATATTGAGTTAACACATTGCATGCATAAACTAAAATATCCCTCTATTCAAGGGAAAAAATGTATGGTCCCATTATTGTCCCTTATTGAGAGGTTCTACTGTAGTTCATTTTTTACTTTAACGGTTTAAGATATATAATAAATCCGTAGTGATGCGCTTCGCACTGAAACCGAAGGGGATACTCGAAAGTGATTTAAATGCGTATGAAAAATTTTCGTGAGTAGCATTAGTAAATCAATGAAGATTTTAACTTCCTGTATTTTCCTCGTGAAATGTTTTATAATAAATAGGAAAATGTAGAACATTTCATTTTTAGTATTAAGATCTTCACACTCCAGCTTATAAAATGTCGGGGGGGGGGGGGGAGTCTTAGTTACTTTTTAAAGTAAATTTAATTAAAATTTTCATGTTGCAGATTATTTGTCTGCTGTATTTACGCCCCAACCTCATTCTCTTTCTTTTATTTCCCTCATTTTTTTTTTACTTTTTTATTCCGTATCGAGAAGAAAATATTTTCAAAATGTCAAGCCCTTGAAGCCCCCCACAAAAAAATCACTACAGATCGTCCTCAATTTAAGGAGAGCCACCAAACACGCGTCCTCAAACAACATTGAAGTTAGTCTTAGATTACGTTTTTGGAGCTTCTATTTCGGAAAAATACCGAGACCTTATGGTTACTAGAAAATGGTCAACACAATTGCGTTTTTAAGTCTTTCAATTTCAAAATTTCGAAGCCCAGTGGCTCAGTGGCAGCGCTTCCACGCTGCAGGCCCCGATTCTGTTCCCGGGTTGGGCATGGTAGACTGAGCCGTTCATCTCTTCAGTGGGTTCATAAAATGAGCACCAAGTGTGCTTGGGAATTTTATCCTGGGGGTTCTGCGTACGGCTGACCTCCTAACCGGAACGTCAGGCCTGCATCCCAGAGTATTTAATCAGGAAAACCAAGGGGGGCTCTCATGGGCTGTTGCGCCACTGTTTTTTTTTTTTTTTTTAATGTTTAGGGTTTCCAAAAATGTAATGAAGTCTAAAACCTTCGTTTTAAAGACTTAAATTTCGAAACATTGGGAGGGGACGCTTAATCGATCGGAAACTCCATAAGTCCTATTACTTTCTCTAACGGCAAGTATGGTCAATAATCGCGTTTTTGAGGCATCAGTTTCGGAAAATATTGGAGTTATTCTAGGAACTTTTTCTCCCCTCTGCATCTCCATAGATCGAATAAAATTACGTGTTTAGGCTGATGAAGAATTGAAGCTTAGTTTATAAGAAAAACAAAAACCATAAAGTGTCCTCCCCCCGTCCCCTAAAATTGTATTCCGGTTTCGTCATTGGTTCGTAACCCTTAGCCGATAATTCCAATCAGTATGTTTAGTATAGGATGTCTTCAGCATGTAAAAGTCGCACATAAGTATAAGTTTGCTTTCAATGCTATTTAAAAAATAATGAAACTTATTTTTCAATCAATGTATTTAAGTGTAGATATTATCAAAGCACAAAATGTTCACATATTGCTTTTTTAAATACATTAAATGCTTAAGGTATTTTTACCCACATTATATTTATCTACAAAACCTCTTTCCATGTGTTAACCATATTTACTCCAAATACTAATGCATGAAGGCGCTCAATAGACATTTGCACGACGGCTCCGATCAGGCTTGGCGCGGCCCTGTCCGAACGTCAATGAACTGACCATCGAACCAAATATCAATGGATTCGTAATCTTCCCGACTTTATGTATGGCTATTTCACATAATCCTCCGATAATAATTAGCAGAGATATCAATTAAAAACTATTAATTATGACACTTAAATTTCGACATAAAATCCCTATTTTTCGAAGCCTTTCCGCCGTTTATTATTCAGTGCTTCATTTCAACTTTCCGCAACAAAACTTTTATTAAAATGTATATCGGGGGGGGGGGGAATAAAATCCTTCAGACGAAAGATCTGTTGCCTTTTTTTTTCTCGAATATGAACAAGTCAAATTCTTGCTTTTGTTTTAAAGAGCTTTTCTGTAATCGAAGGATTTAAAACGTTTCCTTTTTAGTTATTTTTCCGCAATCGGTAGCAAAAAATTTAAACTTTTTTCCTTTTTTGCTCATGCCTGATTGTTGAACACGCGTCATTTGACGTAACTTTTATTTTCGAGGTTGACCGTGCAAAGCCGGGCGACGCAGCTAGTGAAAGTTTGAAAATTGTCTCTTGCTTTGTTACTGAAATTAGTACTTGAATCTTACGCTAAGTCTAAGTTTTCAGAGTTTATGGCTGCCAGTTTGACTTAATAATAACTCCATAATTTATGAACATACATTTAAAAAGCAAACATGTCCGCATTCTATAAACAAATCTCCATTAAAGAAAGAGGAAAGTAAAATGTATTCGGAGCTTTTTTGAATCTGAGACATTAACAAAAATTGAAAATTTGCCAAATTACTTAAGATTTCAAATTATTCTTCTAGCTCTTTTAATGAAAAAATAACAGCAAAAATGATTCAGATTGAAAAACTAGATATCTCTCTAGGTCGAAATGAGTAATTGGTTTTGAATTTCTTGATAATGGAATATTCCTTTAATAAATCGAAAATTTCTAAAATTTTCATTTTTCCCACTATTTTAGATGTTTGAATAAGGAGAAATGCCTTTAATTTGCTTGATTTTTTTTACGTAGCATATTGAAGTGTCTTTCAGATAATACTAAATCTTAATTATGACATTCAGCTTATTTTTTTGCCTGGATTAACTTGAACTAAGGTAAATTTCATTAGTTATAGCTGTTTATTGGAGGAAGACTTCACCATGTTCAGCAAGACTTCAACATTTCTTTCGTGTCTCGTTTTCTCGTGTTTCATAAGGGTAAGCCAGTGCTTTTTTACTTGTGAGGGGGGGGGGGTCCCCCTTTCTTACTGGCTCCCTGATTTATCTAGTGAGGCAATTGTCCCCATTGCCCCCCGTCCCTTTTTCCTTTGGATCCGTGCCTGACAGCAATCTGCAGGTCAATAGTTTATTTTCACAAATGACATTTGGAGATGGTTGAAGAAAATCTGATTTCTCATAAACATCAATAGAATATTGAAGTTTAAAAAAGTTTTCTCTTTTTAGAACACCTAATAAGCATTTTTAAATAGTAAACCTTTAAAGTAACGCAAAGCAGAAAAGGGGAAAACTTAGCTGCTGCCAGTTATCTGTCAGCAGCAGATGTGATGCAGAAATTTATTTTTTTTTTCGCGTGATTTCTGAGTAAGTGTTCAACAACACTTCGAGTCTTACTGTTTCTAGCTCTATTTTCGTTTCAAAGCCGTATTTTCGTAGTTTAGCCTCCAAATACCTCTAAATATCTTGCATTAAGTTAAAATCTGTAGATTGAAGGGGTATTTTGTAAACTTTAGGACAATTTGAGGCACTAGACGCAAACGTTGAAAGCAGTGTGCTTCTTATCGTTATCATGATAAAAGGACAAAGTTGTTTCCGATTACCAAATTTTCGGCTAAGATTTTAAAATTCGTTTTTAAAATATTTAAATGAACAGCAGGATTTATTATGTCATCAAAAAAATTCAAACTATTAAGTCTTGGTGCTGATATGCACTCTTACACAAGAACACCTTCACCGTCTTGGTTAACTACTCGAACTAAATTCTTAATATTAAGTTCCCAATTTTTTCTTATATTTACAATTATACAACAATTTAACCAAAAATGTTAAATTCATTTTTATCTGTAAGTAAGACATAATTCCAAAACGTTTTGAAATTACACTGGTGTGCAAAAATTAAGGACGAGACAGTTTTTTCAATGTAACTTTGTACAAAAGCTTTCCAAACCAACACATTTAATACCGTAAGATCCCCAATACGTAAGGACATGTGTAATGTAAGCAACACTTACTAAAAGAGAAATCAGAGGGATAAAAAAAAAAGCTTTATTGAAAAGGTAGCATGGAGCGCAGCGCAATGCGACTGAAGGCCAAAACATCCCTGTGATGGGTGTCCAGTAAGAAACATCCGGTCTTTAGAAGGGAATAGGATCTCCCCCGACTGCTAGGCAGGTTTCACAGCGTCTGCCCATGCTGAGAATGAGGGTGTCAATGAGTTGTTGAGGCATTGCTGCCCATTCGTCTTGCAGCGCCAATCGAAGCTCCCGAATCGTTACTGGTGGTAAGGTACGAGCTGCCAAGCGTCTGCCTAAAAAATCCCATACATGCTCGATGGGATTGAGATTCGGAGATCGTGCAGGCCAATCAATACGTTCAATATCCTCACTCACCTGTGCGATGACATGGTGC
This sequence comes from Uloborus diversus, assembly GCF_026930045.1. Classification (NCBI taxonomy): domain Eukaryota; kingdom Metazoa; phylum Arthropoda; class Arachnida; order Araneae; family Uloboridae; genus Uloborus; species Uloborus diversus. The sequence continues at coordinate 75,969 of NW_026558762.1, forward strand.
ATTGTCGTCCGTGAAAAGGAACTGCGGACCCATAGCGCCTCTAAAAAGACGCACATATGGAAGAAGAATCTCGTTACAATAACGGGTCCCGTTGACTGAACCTGCGTCGAAGATGTGAATGTCTGTACGACTACCAAGCATGATGTCTCCCCAAACGAGAACACCGTGACCTCCATACCTGTCCCTTTCAATGATGTTCGAAGGATTATTGTGGCTTCCCCGCTCTCTTCAGATGAGTATGCGATGAGAATCGCTACTCAGACTGAATCTGCTCTTATCTGTAAAGAGTACTCGTCCCCATTCATTGTTTCTCCAATTCCGATGTTCCCGGCACCACAGAGAACGCCTTCTCCGGTGGGCAGGCGTTAGAGGTACACACCATATAGGGCGTCGTGCAAACATACCACCGTGCAGTCTTCTGACCACGGTAAAACGCGAAATCGGTCGTCCAGTCGCCTGTGTCGTGTGTCTAGCGATTTCTCTCGCTGACTGCCGCCTGTTTCTTCTGGCCTGTAAGACAATATACCGGTCATCTGCGGGTGTGGTTCCTCGTGGACGACCGCTATTGAACTTCCGGATAGCTGTTCCTGTAGTTTGAAATTGTCTCCAAAGTCGTGAAACGATGCTGTGAGCAATTCCGAACTCTGCAGCCGCACTTGTCACACTGCGGCCTTCCTCCAACTTCCCAATGATTCGACCTCGGGTAAAAGCATCCAGATGTCGTCTAACAGATTGATTATTCGCCATTTCTCGCTAAGGCAGCAACTCGGTGTGATTTTAACTGCTATACGGCGTGCAATCTCTTTGCCAGAAATACTGATCTTACACCGACAACATGCTTTATTCTACTCAGACACTCCCCCATTACGTCTGAATGCATTTATGCGCATGTGCTACCGTACATCACCTTACTTAATCTCCTGATTGGTCTTTCTGTCGCTCTGCCTCTTCGTTCAGCTGATATGCTAATTTTTCGACTTCGTCCTTAATTTTTGCACACCAGTGTATTTGTCACTGATTTTTCGACGAAAAGCGAAAGCTTTCTGTTTTTTGCAAGCCCAAGAAAATTTCTGCGGGAAGAGGTCCCATTTAATTCAGCTAATCAGTGAAACTTGGCGAACAGTTTTAGGTGAAAATAAGTGTAAAAATTTTAATTTAACTCTGCAAAAATCTTTACAGCAATCAAATGTGTACATTTCGTAATTTTTTTAACTGTAAATCTTCGATCACGCTTTGTAAACTTCGCCGGTTGACCTTTTCATAACTTGTTTTCTGTTCGATTCTTTTCTTTAAAGCATTTTATCAAGCACTTTACTATAGAATGGAATAAATCAACTAATTTAGAGATATTTGAATCCAATTTACCGATACTGTGAGGAAAAAATTCAAATTTCGAATGGTGTTTGTGGTTTTTTACGAATACCAGCCATTTTAAAATAATAATCACAATATAAAGGAATAAATAATCAAAAAATTAAAGCCAAATGATTTAAAAGGGTCAACACAATGCAAAAATAATAATTAAAAAAAAACGGTTTATAAATAAATTTCAATCATGAATTTATTTGAAAATATTTGAGTGTACAAAGACTTTTGCGGGCGTATTATTTCTCTGTCTCTTCGTTTTTTGACGCATTTTAAAAAGAAGATCCGTCAGTATTTTGAAAAAACTACAGGGTTTTATGTAGAATGACATAGGAATGATGTAAAAAAAAATATTGGACTTCATATTCGAATTCAAATTTGCGTTATTTTGATTTTACTAAAAAAATACAAAGTGTACTAACACTTTTGGGAGCCACTGTAAAAATGTCAAAGTTACTTCTCCCGAACGCCAGTAAACTAACCATCTAGCCAGGTATCGATGGATTCGTAATCTTCCCGTCTTTATGTTTGGCTATTTAACAATCTTCCAATGATAAATGGCGGAGATAGTTTAAAAACTATTAATTAAGATAATTAGATTTTGACATAAAATCCCTGTTTTTCGAAGGCTTTCCTCGATTCAAATGATTATTCAGCGCTTCATCTCAACTTTCCGCAACAATGCTTTTATTAAAATTTATCGCGTGAAGAAAATCGTCGAGACGAAAGATCTGTTGCCATTTTTCTTCTCGAATATGAACAAGTAAAATTCTTGCTTTTGTTTTAAAAGCTTTTCCTGTAATCGGGGGATTTAAAATGTTTACGTTTTGGTTTTTTTCCGCAATCTGCCACAAAATTTCACTTTTTTTTTTTTTTTGCTCAAGCCTGAGTGTAGAACACACGTCACTTGACATTTATTTTCGAGGTGGACCGTGCGAAGCCGGGCGACGCAGTTAATGAAAAAAAATAATTGAACTGTTCTGTTTTTAGTTTCTTTTAAGAGCTTTGAGCTTTATGTTTGAAACATGCAGAGTATGGAAACGTTGATGGTTTAGAAGAAGCAAATCCAACGCTGAGAAGACCAGAAGAAATTTATGAGAAGTTGAATACGAAATTTATAATTTTCAAATCTCTGGTGCTTTAAAGGGAGTACATTTTAGTAAGTTAATGCTGCTCTGTTTTATGTTGATTTTCCGAGGCTTTTTGAAAGTATTTTTAAATAGTACAAGAAATATACTGTCCAACCACGGATTGCATGGAATTTTCAAACATCGAGATAAGACGAATCTATGTGAATAATGGGGGAAAAGTGAAAATTTGATGCTCGTATTCCGCTCATTTGAATGAGACTCTGCTTCTGCAAAAGCTGACACCGGTAAAAAAAATAATAGATTCGTCCATTTCCGGCTGTAAAACGGATGTTTGTCTTTCCATACAATCCGTGGTCAGACAGTATAAACAATAATTGATATAAGTTTAGTCTGTTTTAGAGCCATACTTTTGAAACGCGTGGACTGATCAATGATAACGAAGAGAAAAAGAGGTAAATATGAACTACGTTTGGAGAGAAGTTCCTAAAAAGTGCCATTTTCGAATCCTGTGAATTTAATGGAGTACATTATACAGTACGTCGATGCTGCCCTGTTTTATTAGTTTTCTGAAATTAAGAGCTAGCTTATTAAAAATATTTTTACGTAGCACTAGAAATGCGTAAAAAAAATAATTGAAATTAATTTAGTTTCAGCGTTTGACATTTCGGACGAGTATATTTGCAAAGATTTGTTTGATAAGAATGCGTGCGCAAGCAAACTCCAATTCTGGAGGACTGAGATGTTCAGCAAGGATGTGTCCTGGTCATCCACAATTCTTCTGATTTCACTGGAGCCAATGATGAAGTAAGTCAATATTCATATCTGCCAACTCTTCCGTTTTTAGCTGAAGACTTACGTTTTTTGTCACAGACCTTCAGATTATCTGGCTGATGAAAAATCTTCCGCTTTCAAGTGAGTTTGTTGCAGTGCAGTGGTCCGAAGTAATGCGCTGCAAGTAGCGACGCTACTGTAGTAGCTACGTTTTAAAGTAGTTTGTAGTGTAGCGCACTACTTTAAAAACAGTAGATTAGGGAGCAGTTTAATTAAAAAAAAGGAGTTTGTAGCGATTTCTGGAAACTACTTTTAAGTAAATAAAAAAATTTACATATAAAATAAGAACTGATAAAAAAAATTAACAATTTTATCAGTAACGTAAGAAAGGGGATGGTAGACCCCCAGCTTGAAGTTCAAAATTAAATGGTTAGATCCTACAAAATATAAGTTTCTTAAAAATTAATTCCAATATACAAAATTATAATTTTTCTCTGGTTCAGAAGGTGTTTTCCTTATCTAATCAATTTTATGTATAAGTATGCCGAATTAAAATTTAAATCAAATTATGACTGCTTTTATTTATATATTTTTTCAAATAGCCGAAGGTGGTCGTTTCCGAAATTTTAAAAGTATTTTTTTCTGAAAGAGCATGCTTAAAAACAAAGAATTTGACCAGATTTGACTAAGTTTACTATTTTTTAAAAATATTTTAATCGATGCGCTTACTCAATTTCATTTTTTTACGCTTCTGTGCATGACATTGCAAATTCACTGACATGCGCTGTTGCCATTAACGCAGAGCGCAATATATAGTTCACTTTTGTAGTGCCAACGATATGGTTGATAGCAGGCGTAGAGCTCAATATTTAATTCGTTTCTGAACTATCATAACCTGGAAATGCGACAGACAGCAGGCGTAAACATTCAGCGTGCCAGTGGAATGCGCCAAAGTACATCATTGGTGACGTCATAAAGACACGCCTTGCTTGAAAAATCGACTTTTTAAAAAGTTAAAAATAACAGTTCGGGAAATAAAAGTATTTTCTGGGTCCATATTTTTTTTTTTTTTTTTGCTTATTCTATCAACTTCAGCGACTAAACGTAGCACTATTGACTGAAGGAAAGAACCCCATTGTAAAATTTGAATCTTTCAACTTTTTCATCCGTTCTTGCTGCGAATATTCGTATAAGTGGCTTAAAAGAGAAAAGAAAGAAATGATAATTCTAAGTAATATTCCGTGTTTAAGTGAGTTAATTTATCAGTCTGATCAAGTTTTTGAAATTTTTCGTTCTATCTTCAATCGGTGTGTTTATGATCTTTATTTTTAAAAAAGTAACGAAGTAGCGGCTACGTTTCAAAAGTAGTTAGTAATCGCTGCATTTATAAAAAAAAAATAGTTGTAGTTAACTACATCCTCATATAAATAATAGCCTATGATCGAATAACCCGCGTGTTTCAACAATGAAACTCGCGCCAAGGCATGATCGTTTGATAATGTGGTTTGGTAATGTTTAACAGGCAGGGAAAGGTTTTTTATTGTGACAAGACTGAACTCGATTCGGTAACTTAACTGTTTTACTGATAAGAATTTTAGGGGAATGAAGAAATGAAAAATCGGTCAACTATGAACGCTATCTACTGGAGTTTAGGGTTCATCCACTGGAGTTGGGTTCAAATTTCAACGATCACACTATGACCTAACTTGCAATTGCTTCGTTAAAAATGTAATAGAAGAGAAGCAATTTTCACCCGTCATACCTTGAAGAGTGACTTTCTAGTTTATTACAAAGTAATTGTAGTTCGCTAAAAAAACAGTTTTCCTACCACTGGTTTGTTTTAATGATGTTCATTCCATTCCACAAGGAATTTGCAATTGTCATAGGTAGGGGAAGCGCTGTACCTACGAATGTTGGCCGGGAAATTCCGGGTATCGTCAAGAGAGATCCTAATTGGGGTTTAACGCGTGTGTTGCAGCCCTCCCCAGTATCCCAAGAAGTTTCAACGGCATCAAACGAACATTTAAGATTGTACCACATTTTTTTTCGGTTTTAGTAGGATCTAAGTAAAAAAAAATGAGCAATTTCTTTTTTTTTTCGTCCTTCGTGGATTGTATTATTCATTCTTGTTGTAGGAATCATGTATCCCTATGTTTTGAAGGTTTTGTTTCTGATTTTTAATGTTGTAAAACTGTATTCTTGTCGATGTGACTGTTTTGCAAAACCAAAATGGCGTAACTTTGTACCCAAGGACACATAACCATGTGTACCCACAGACGGCAATTTTTAGTCTCCTTGGGTCACACCTGAGTCTTCTTACAATGTGAAGTACCTCAAAATGGTGCTTTGTCATCAAGTCCGAAATTTGCTTTTAGCAATGCTGATGAATTTGAAGTAGGGCTTGAAGATAGAGTGTTGAAGTAACCCCATCCATAGCAACGAATACCCTTTTATTCCAGTCAATGAACGCATTGTAGCGTGCGCATGGAATATGCTATAATTTTTGACTTCAGAATATTGTTAGGAGTAGTTAGTAAGTAAACATACTAAAAGTCCCCGTCCCTGGTGAGTGAGTTAAAAGTAAGAGGGAATGAAAAAGCAAATTTTATGTTTTTTGAGTACATGTCGGAAACGGAGGAAAAAATTTGTTCAAAATTAAAATTCAGAGTAAAAAAGCTTCTTATAAAACGTTTCCTACACATTTGTCAAAATTCCAATAATTTTCTTGGTATATGTTATGAAAAATCGATGATTTTCGGCGAAATCCGCTCTTTTTGTCAAGCATTTGCTCCTAGTGCCTCCCAGGATATGTATTCATAAAAGTTGTCAATGACAAAGTTGTAGAACTTTAAACTTCCTTCAATTTTATATGCTACTTCGTTTCATTTTATGCAAGCAATCAAAAGTTACAGAATTTCAGACACGCACATTCATGGCAAAATATGGAACACTTGCCCTTCACAAACATCAAACTGACTCGGAAGGATCGAGCACTTCCTCTTTTCTCAATTAATTCGACAGTTCTGATTGAAAATGGAGAAGTATTTGTAGATTACTAAAACGCAAATGATATCACGTTTCAAGGGGGAGGAGGTTCGTGAAATTGTGATTTCGTGACAAAGAGGAAGGACAAAGTAAGAAATCAAGCACTTTTAAATATGGATATGTTTATGAACAGTAGCTTATAAAACGTACTTTATGAGAAATGGGGAGGAAGTTAAAAATATTGAAAAAATGTGACATTATTTATGGACAGCCCTTTACTATGGAATCAGTCGAAGATTTGCGGAGCTGCGGATATGCAGTATGAATTAGTGACTAAAAGAAATGCAGAAAGTCAGCACTAAACATACCAGCTAAAAGTCGGAAACAACGTTTAAAAGCACAAATAAAAAATTGAAAAGTTGAAAATGCAAACACATTTCAGATGCAATAGCTTCCTTTCTCAGTGCAAAACAAGTAAATGAGATGAAACGAGGTCATGGGAGAGTTTAAATACAAAAGGGGGGTTGGGTTGGACCAATCAGGTCTCAGTGAGTGCTCAGGCATGATTTGACGTATCAGAATATTTAAATTTGAACCCATCGATTAAGATTGGAGAGATATACGGAATCGCAAAAGACGCATAAGATTATTTAAATTATTGTGAACATAAAAGGTTTCCGAAAAATCTAATTCCCCTACATTTGTAGATCTACAAAGAATCGTGGCCTCCGAAAAAAAATGATGCCCTGTGTCCCAACAATGTTTTGCATCATCATACAACTAAAATCATACATGTATCTAAAGTATATATCATAAATTCCTTCGAATCCATTGAGACTGCTGGGATGGTGTTCCAGCCACAAAAGAGTCCGTCAACGAGTTCCGCTACAACTCATTTATCAAAGTACCTGCAAACGTAAAGACGGATCTGTCCACCAGGTACACTTAAAGCTAGGAACTTAATGGTGAAGTACCGGATTGGTGTTTGAGAAAGGAGGAATGACCAACCCGTGTCGAAACTCTCGGAATTGGATGTTGCTCCTGCCGGAATCTTGAAGATGATTTTAAGAGACGCTCGAAAGGATGTGACACCGGAAGGTCGCTTGTAGAAAATTCATTGTTAAACTACTCTGTCACATGCTTACATAGCAAGGACAGTTGCAACAACGAAATCAAAATTTTTATCCAGCCCGAAGGCGCCGACGATGAAAACAATACATTACGAATAGTATTCGTAGAAAAACTTTTCCACTGCTAGTGGGCATGAATGAGCTTTGACCCTTCCACCCAGAATAAAAGCAAAATGTCACCTTAAAAGAGGATATTTTTATTTTCTAATTAATTGTCAGACCTTCTTCCATAGAAACACTTTCAAAATTTTTTTCGTAATAATGTAATAAAAACTAAAATTACAAAAATGTGCTGCGTGTCAACTACATTTACCTTATTTCCATTATCAAAATTTTCATTACCATGCTGTGGCGTCTCATATCCATTTCAATAAGGATAATGAAATTGAATGTACATGGTAGAAATTAAATATTTAGTATTTGATTATTTTTCAGCTGGATGTTGCGATGACTGGGTATTGGCTTCGTATTTCTGTGGCATCAGGTTTGAATCTGCAGCTCAAGTGTTCAGACGGTGGATTTTCTAGACACAGAAAACCGTCAGGGTTCATGTCAGATGATTGAGGCACAATACAGGTGCCTTCAGTTCCTGTTTGGCATAGAAACTCTGAGACAAAAAGAACGAGGTAATTTTTTTCCGAAAATTATTGTTTCTCAAGAATGTTTATGGGGAAGTGCTCCATTAGTCGGTTACAGGACCTAAACTGCTCATAAACATATTATGTATTCCTCAAAATCTGATACGATGAATTTCCCCCCACGTTAATTTACCTATCCCCAATTATTAAATAACAGGGAAGTTGTGAATAATTTTTATTGAGTAGTAATGAATATTTTTATTTGGAATGGTATGCACATCATTCTAGTTTGCGATTCTGTATATTTTTCAATTAAGCAGAAACACCTTTAAGTTTTAAGTACCCTTCTTTTTTTTCACTCTATTGTAAATTTGCTTTCACTTTCGCTTTAATGGATTGTATAACATATCGTGTTAATTAAAAAACAAACTCCTTCTTGGATTCAATTATTTTTAGAGGCGTGGCCGACCACTGGGTACTGAATGAATTGAAAAAAGTCGGCCATGGTAAAGTGACAACTGGTTCTATACTGTTTGGTTGATATACCCATTAGCGACCACGTACTTAAAATGGATTTTCTAATGTTCATAATAGTAATTGACACAGCGACAATTTAGCTGGTTTTAGTAAAAATTCCCTTCCTCACGCTATTTCTTCTGAAGAAAATGTTTGAATTTTGTGGCTTGGCATTTTTCGACAGAAATAGTCATTTCATCATTTTACAGCTCCAAATGTTGATTTTAGTTTAGAATTCTCGAGAATAGGTAAAAATAGGGTTTAAAACAGGTCGTAAATTCAGTTTGTCGTTGTGTTTGGAATATAAGTTCCAATATTCAACTTTGCACTACCAAATGGTAATTTATCTTTTTTTTTTTGTCGTCAAATAGCATAAGTTGGTGATATTAATAAAAAATGATCTGATTTGAATTGGCATGTAATTAAAAATTAAAATGCATTGAACTCATTTTCTTCACTCCCCCCCTCCCGTAATTTTTTCAAAATACGGACCTGCCAATATGATCGTCTTACTATCTTTTAAGTTCTTATTGAATGGATTTTTACTTACTTTGTTTTTAGATGAAATTGTTTCCATTACTACAATTTTAATTTTATGTTTCGTATGTTGAAGTTTCGTTCTAATAAATATAGGTGAGTCAAGAGTCAATCAGATCGATCATTAATGCACTCTTCATAGATCATGAATTATACCAACTCTTTGATTCAGTCTTTATCTTAGCATACACAATTAATACAGAAACGTTTTTGCTCCGGGGGAGGGGAGAATCCAAGTTCTCATTTTCAGTTAATTATCACACTATTGCAAGGCGATGGCAGAAATACATGAAATACATCGCCAGCTCAGTCGGTCCATCCAAGGGCAGCAGTTTCGTGCTTATTAGCACTCACAAGGCCGGAATAGGAAGTGTCTGAGCTGGACGTGGAAACTTCCTATTCTGGGTTGATGAGCGCTAATAAGTACGAAACTGCATTCCTCGGACGGAATGACTGAGCTGGCAGTGTATTCCAAGTTCTCATGTTTTCAAAATTCCTTTACGGAAAAACCCCATTCAACCCGGGTCTTTTCCATTGCTGTTTACAAAATAATATAAACATAAATGTTATGCAGACATCAAGAATGCAGAATTGTTTCGTAACAACTGGAATAATTTTATGAGTACTACGCTGTAAATTTCGCATTAATTTTGTTCAAATTTAGTTACTCGTACCCCATAAGAGTAATTAAAATGAAACGGCAGCATGTACGGGCTCATACATGGCCGAATACTGGAGTTCTATGGCAGACTAACTCTACCATACTCTGTCTACAGTATTTTCTCATGTTTACAATAGCTTAGTTTTTACATTGGAAATGATTTTATTTCTTGAGCAATTCTGTGAATCATTATCAGAAAGATATTGTCGAAAGTACAATGTTTTGGCTGTTGTATTAATTGCTAAAATTTATAGGTTAACGAAAATTAACAACCGAATATCTTAAATGGCCGAACACTGGAGCTACCCTATAGGTATGAAAAAACTTTCACTTTTGTTCGGAACAACTTTTTTCTGCCATTTTCTAAATATAACTACAAAATTGACTTCCCCTTCGTACCTTTAACTTCCCATCCCCCTTTAGAGTCGGGACTTTTAGTATGTTTGCCTATTTAATTACTTCTAACCAATTTAACAATAATTGTGGAAGTGCCGACTTTTTGCACTTCGTCAGTCCACTTTCGTTAAGTAATGTCATGGGTATGGAGATAATTCGTACAATATATCGTCGCCTCAGAGCTACAGTATGACGTCTTAAAAAAAAACAAAAATTAGCGGTCTTGTTAATATTACCAAATGTGCTTTTGTTTAGTGGAGTGTTCGAAAATATTTTATATATTCAAATCTTTTGTGGGCAAATCATTACTATGTGTTGCAGAAGTTCCAATATTCATCTTAATTTAATGCCACACTAGGTTAAATAAGATATCCTTCTGTTTCACTAAAATATGAGCACCAAAATATTAAATTGGCTAATGTTGCTCTAATATATTACCGCACACTAACTTTAGTTTCTTTTTTTCATGATTTAAGTTTTTTGCAGCAGGCAGATGACAATTTTATTTTCAACTTTAAAAAGCTCTTAAAAGCTGTCCGAGGTTTTTCAGTGTTGTTCTTCTGTTAGGCATGATAGTAGTTAAAACCGATCTGCAGCAGATAAATTCTATTTTATAGAAATACTGTCACAATTATAAAAAAAAATAAGATTTGAAGTTTAATTTTTATCTACAACTTCTGTTGTGTTTTAAAAATAGAAGTGGGAAAAAATGCGCAGTTTGGGTCACACCATTATCCAAAACTGAATATTTAGTTCAATTATAGCATTATTATAGAGTTCTGAATTGCCATCGGAAGGTGAAGAGTCAGTATCTGCAAATATTTCATGTTTTTCATATTTGTCATCTATTGTACTTTAGCTTTTTTTTTACAAGCTTGCTGATTTGGTTTCCACTAAAATAAAGCATGAAATAAACGTTGAATTCTAACATTTCCCTATTGTTAGTATGGAGTTCAAAACACGTTTCTTTCAAATATCTTAAAACCTCATTTTTGCAGATGCTCTGCTTTACCTTAAAATGGCAATATAAAAATCTATACATTTTCTATAAGAAAGTTCTTTAGAAATATTTTCTATAGAACTCTATTGACAATTTTATAAAAGAAATTCTTTGGAAAAGTTTTCAACAGAATAAATTTTATTCACAATTTTATAGAAATCTATTCTTTTAGTGATAGAAAAAAAAGTAATATTTTTTTAAATAGGGATTTTCATTTTTTTTGTGTGTATGTTTAGTGAGTATTTTACTGAAAATTGTATTTTTCAGTAAAAAACATGCGGAACACATTTTCCGGCTATTTTTATATGCATAATCTATCCTATTAAAATATATGGGCATCTGTATTTCTGTCTGTCTGTCGATGTGTCTGTTTGTAACCTCGTCTCGAGTTATAACTGTTAAGGTGAACAAATAGCTGAGATTCTAATGTAGCATTCATTAGCTGTAATTTTGTTTTTTCGCAGGCGATAGAAGAAATGATTTCATTTTTCTTTTCATTCTTTTTCGCAAAATCTGGAATTATGAATATTTTAAAACGAATTTTATTGTTTAGGATTTATATCTGGAAATGCATTTTAAAGATGATTAAAAAACGGGCGCTATCTTGACGTGTTTTTTGTTTTTAATGTCAGTTTTCCATTCATTCTTCATTTTCCCTTGTCATTCTTTTTTCTTTTTATTTTCGTGATTCAATGTTTTTTTCTGAAGTAGGCAGACGACAATTTGGTTTTAATTTTACGGTTGACTTTTACGGTGATCGTAGCTCTTGATCCAATTTTCATAAGGACTGTTAGCTCTATTTATGAGGGTTTTATAGAACTGCTGTTCTTATTATAATCGGGGTTTGGGTAAAAATTATCTGAATTCGAATGGCGCTCTTTTTTTTTTTTTTGGAGGGGGGGGGGGATTGTTTAAAATTGGATTTTTTTCAATGAAAATTTGTTGTCGTGATTTTCGAAGTTTGTCTGAAAACGTTTTTTTAGATATATTTTACTAATCATGTTCAGAAGACACTCCCTAATTCAATATTTTACAAGACTTATTTTTCATGAAAAAGAGTATAATGCTCGTATAATTGACGTAATAAGAAAAACTCAAGCAAAATGCTTGATGTCACACATCGTTTTACTCTTCCCACTTGTCACAATTTCACGAACCCTCCCTCCGTCTGGAAGCGGGACATAATTTGTGTTGTAGTAATCAACAAATACTTCTTCACTGTCAATAGGGATTTTCGAATTCATTGAGGAAAGAAGTGCGCTATCCTTTCGAGTTTGTTTGAAATTTGTAGATGACAAGTGTTCCAGTTTTTGCCATTAAGGTGCGAGTTGGAAATACGATAAATTTTGTTTGTTTGCGTAAAATGCAACAAAGTAGAATATCAAACTGAAGGAAATTCAAATCGCTACAACTGTGTTATTGACAATTTTTATGAATGCTGATCCTGGGAGGCATTAAGAGCAAATGCTCAACAAAAAGAGAATTTCTCTGAAAATCATTCATTTTTCATTTAAAAAAACCGAAAAATTATTAGGAATTTAAGAAATATGTGTAAGAAAAAATTGATAGGAGGCTTATTTAGCTTTAATTTTTATTTTGAGATCATATTTTCCTCCGTTTTCGACATGCACTCGAAAAACCCAAAATCTACTACCTCCCTCCCTTCCACCTTAAGCTCACTCCCCTGGGCCGGGGACTTTTAGTATGTTTACTTACTAACTACTCCTAACAATATTCTGAAGTCAAAAATTATCGTATATTCCATGCACGCAATTCCCCCTCCCCCTCATTCGAGCACTCATTGATTGGAGTATCTGGCTTCAAAACAAAATTTTATTTCACTCGACGATTCAAATGTCAGCTGTGTGAAAGGGTTTGAATTTCAGTTACTTTTATACTCAAGACAAGGCCGACAAAAGGCCGTGTCAGCCTATTCTGAAGCTACAATACTTAATCAGTTTTATGGAAGAAGGGGTGCCGTTAACCTCTACAGCGTATGATAAGTCATTCGATTCTGTAGAAACGCTTTTGGGAAGCTGCTTTTTTCACCCTCTTGCTAGACGGAAGTGCTCACCTTTCGAAAGATGAGATGAAAACTAGTTTCTAATTTACAATGAAGAAAAAGTATGAAACACGGTATTTCACGTTTTTGTCTTGTATGAAAATAATAAGATTAAACTAAACTGTCTGAAAAAATTCGCTCTGATGAATTTACTTTTTTGTTTTCGAAACAAAAACACAGGAGGCTCAGAGACGAATAGTAGATGGGGGGGGGGGGGGGGTAAAAGTTACTGGGAAGTGACGATCTTGAGAGAAGTCACCTTGAAGAACCTTACACTGATGAGGTGGGGGGAGGGGGCAGATAATCGGTGGTAGAAAATCTCGTTGTGGCGAAAAGATTAAAAGTTCTCACAAACAGGGGCGACGATACTTCTTCTAGCAGCATTTCACAACCTTTTTAGGGTTTTTACACATAAAGCTGGACATAAATTACAAATCCCCCCCCCCCCAAAAAAAAAGTGTCTAAAACACAACATTACTATTGAATTTTTCACTTAAACTACGAGGGAAAAAACCTTCAATCCTGTGTTAATAAAGTTACAAATTTGTAAGAAATGATTTGAGTTTGCTTGTACAAACGTAAAGTACTTAAAAATTTGTTGCTAAACAAGTAGTAATAAATCAAAAATTGTTTTCGTTTCAAGGTCTCCATGTTCAAGCTTTTACTGATATTACAGTTATTAAAGCGTGTAAACAAGAACTCATAATGGTCATAAAAACAATATAATTTATAGTAGTTAAGTCTTCTATTTTGTTTTTGTAACTGGTGTTAAAAAGCAAATGGTAGAGAGAGGGAGGGGGGGGGGGGGCACGAATAGTTCGTTCTAGATAACAAAAGTTCAAAAGTGAAATCTTCTGTTTTATAATGGAATTTTATTTACATTTGTTTTGATGCAAGTTCATTTATTCAAAGGTGATGCCAGTACAGAAAATTCGACATGAAAGGGGATTTCTGATGGATTTATCTTTTTGAAGGTAAAATTCCCATAAAACCTCTCTCCAGCTCAAAGTAAGTTATTGTTTTTCTACATTTTAGTCATTTAGTGCCAAAACTTGTGTTTGGTTGCATAAAACAAATTTCCTCAAAAAATTCATTTCTTTCCAGTATAAGTATGCGGCTTTATCCTTTTCTTTATATTAAGAAGAATATTTTTCATTGATAAAAACCAATTTTTAAACTATCTAGCGAACTGTATATATGGTAAATCGTTATCAAAAGTCCTTGAACTCGAGATTTGAGACATAATCATTTTAAACTTTTGACTGGCGATGAAAACCTGTCACTTTTTTTACAGAACGTTGAATGATACAGTAGGCTTATTGATATGGCTTAATAATTCCATAATTGATTTTAGAAAATTTTCCAATCGACTGAAGTAGTTCATTCACTGCTTTTTGTGAACTAGTTTACTTTTACATTGAACGTGCGCAATAAATTCTGAGATTGATATCAGTGGCTCGATAGCAAGAATATAGCCATGTAGGAACCGACTCTACTAAGCATTTCTCGCGAACTATTTTTCAAATAATTACGTGATATAGGAGTTTGTTTTGAAACTACTTTTAAGGCAATATTGAGAGAAACCAAAAGTTTTGACAAATTTTCTTTTCATAATTGCAAGAGATATACGCAATAGTTTCATGTGTGATGTCTTCTAGCTTGAGGGAGGCGCAGTACATTTTACACATTGACGCGTTTTCGAACCTTTTCTATATCTACCTACACTCATTTGTGTTAAAAAGATTGACCATTATATTATTTTGAGTTGATGATTTTTGCATTCACGTTAGGTGTAAACTTTGTGTTGCTATTTGAATTAATAGTAGTGATAGTTGCAATTTGAACAAGCTTTCCATTTAAAATTTAAACAGTCTTACTTTTTTCCATGCCAAAACTAATTTTCAACTTCGTCTACATCTATCTTATTTAGCACGAGAACCAAGTCATTTTAAATACTTTTTTTACAGATTAAGCAGTTTTACATAAAGCATTGTTTTTTTTAGACTATTATTTTATTATTGCAAAGTTTTCACTGTTTCAAAATCTTAGACGTTTTACTTCAGTAATTTATACCTAATAATATCTTAAAATCATTCATTTTTATTATGTTTCCTAATTTTAAGAAAAATGATGTGCAGTTCAAGCACAGCAAATGTTCACTCTAATTTTAAGTTTGAAAAATGAATAAGAAAAATAAGATAGTAAACATTAACGAGAATTCCATTAAAATTTTTACCAAACCTCGTAAGTTTAAAGAAAAATGTGTTGAATTTTCTATCGTAACTTTTAAAAAGAAAATATTTTATTGTTTTAGAGAAAATAATAAGAATAGCTCAATGAAAGACTAAGCTCAGCAATAATTGATATCAGAAATAAATATTTTGCAGCTTTTTGCGTGAAAAATTAAACACTTTTGATTAAAAAAGAGGTTTATGTAAGTTAGATTTTGAACTGCTGTTTTGTTTTGAGGATATTTTCACCTGGTGCATATAAATTTTCAAGGATAGAAAAAAGCCGCGAAATATTACCTAGTTCATCGTTGGTTCCAATTTTAAAGCTTTTCAATTTTAAAATAAACTTTCAAATAATAAATTTGTGGTTTGGAGCACGAGAGTCATGACAATGACATTTATAAATTTTCAAAATTGTTTAGCATTGAAATTAATTTGTTTCTCATTCAAGCTGTTGCAATGTATATTTTATGATGAGAAATGTGGGCAAAGGATTTGAGCGGTAAATTTATTTACATTATTCATCAACATTTCTAAGCTAGTGACATGAAATTTATATTGAGAATGTCTCTTGTGTGCAAAACCAAAATGGTGGTCAATCTAAGTGTACAACCGTTTCTCAATAACTAGAACAAATAAAAACCTTCTTTTCTATAACCGATAAAAAAACCAGTTGGTTAGTTGAACCGATTAAAACTCAGTTAAGTAGTCAAACCAACATGTTCAGTCATGTTCAGTTACCGATTAAATTTCAGTTGAGTAATTTGACAAATAAATAATTACAAAGTATAAATAGATTAAAAGAAACTTTCTTTAAGTTATTAGTTCAATTTTTCTCCAACAATTTTTTCCTACTATCATTTCCGAAACTATATTTATTTATTTATTTATTTTTTACAAGAGTGGACTGACTCTCTTAACTTTAGTTTTATAAGACAATACTTAATATTATATGCACTCAGTACTACGCAAAATTGCAACATTGAATTAACATAATTCTTTAGAGAATTGAAAACTAAAATGAGTTAATTTCATAAACTGTTTGAAGAAAAAAATGACTATTTATAGTTAATTTTTTCAAACTCATACATAAAACAAACTTCAGTTGCACAAGTGAAGGATCAAATAAGGAGTGAATTTGATGAATTTAAAAGACTGAATTTGTCATGTGATATCAAATTTTTAAAATGTATTTCAGTTTCGTTAAGCTGGATCAGAATAAGCTTCAACCAAGAAGTGCTTCAAATCAATATTCGTACTATATTCAGTTACTTTTATCAAAGTAAAAAAAAAAGATTTCAATTTACTGTTTAAAATGAAACATACGAAACTTATTGAGAAGGTTAAAATCATGCTAAAACCTGCCAGAATTAACTTGGATCAAATTTATATTATTACATTTTCTAACTAAAAAGGATACCCTATATAATTTTGCTTTGGTTCTACTCGCAAATGCTAATAGGGAAAAATTATAACTTCGGTTGACACTATTATCCGCTGCTGATCGTCTGCTAAATTGTTTTGATATGTATAGCAGTTCGTCTAGAAGTAAACGAGCCTGCTTTTTCATATGTCTTATACAGCAGAATATCATTATAAAGCCGACATATTATAATGCTGTTCAGTATAAAACACACAACTCGTCAGAAGTAAACGATATGTTTTTCAGTTTAAAAAAAATTAGTTCATTTTACCTTCAAACAGGACAATACATTCAAAAATGAAATTCTAGAACGTTTTGTTTAATCTTCTCAACTTAATTCAAAATCTTTAAATGATAATTAATATTCACATTAAAAATGTACCATCTTGTTTCTTGAAAACTCAGCAACTGTTATGTGAACTGTGTAGCCAGTGAAAGTGCAGAATGATGCATTTTCTCTTGATAATGAATGATATTTATTTTTTAAAACACTAAAATTTCTAATAAGTCTTATAATTTCTGCTTTAATATTCATTGTTCAAAAAATGAATTCTAATGTGCAAATGTGGTGTCATATTCTTAATATTATTTTCTAAGTTTGAAAGTATCTGTATAATGCCAAAACCTACATAAATCTAAACCTCGTGTAACAAGGTGCTCGTTATAACGTCTTCTACTGTATCCTATTTCTAATTGCAGCCGTAAATCTATTTCTCTTCGTTGATTGTCTTTTTCTCTAAGTTAATTCAAATGAAGCTTTTTAATAGAAAAAACAAACTTACTTTGAAGAAAACAATGTAGTAAATAATTTTTTTCTCTTCAACTCTTAACCATCATGCTTTATTAAGTGATAACTACTTTCTTTTTTTAAACAGCATCAGTTAAAATTATTTTTTTTCCTTTTAAATATTTAGTGGAATAAGTTAAGCAAAGGTTACAAGTGAATTACAAAAAAAAAAAAAAAAAAAAAACTTGGTCAAAATTATTTTTCCTACTTGAATACATGAGAAAATCCAAGTAAACACATTGAGTTTTTATTGCTATACAAATGAACTTCATTTTAATTAATAAATAATAGCTTATTTATAGTATTATCAGCTTTGCTACTTTCTTCCCCCAAAAGATTACCTTTAAAAAAATCGTTGTCAAAATTAACGATTGAATCCCGAATTTCATCCTAAAAGAAATTGTTTTCAGTTTTTAAAGTGTTTTTCCGTACAATAAAATTCAATTCATTAGAAAAACATTGTTTTTTTTCCATACCTGGAATTATTTCTATGATTATTTTTACTAATGCAATGAGGTTAGTAAATGGTAAATGGAATCTAAACTTTGTAATTTAAAAATTAATATCATTAATTTAATATCACGTAGATAATTTCTCATGTACCACAGATAAGATTAGATGTGCCACATTTAATTATACACAAAAGACGTATTTTTACATAACATTTGTCTCTTTCTGGTGCATCTCACTTAGATATTTATACATTTGATATTTTACATTAAATTGAGCAATCAAGTCAATCACACATTGGTAATTGTACACAAACAATTTGCATACGCCCATTTCTCACACATGAAAATCTTGGGTATATCTTGTATTGCTGCTGTCAGTGGCGAGCATTGATGAAAGAATGCTTCAGCAGTTTGGCAGTTGGCAAGTTGAAGTAAACTTTCAGAAACAACTGATTTTTGTGCCATGTCAAAGCTGTTGCTCAGCAGTGGGATCTGGAACTACTCTGTGGGTGGGGGACCTGTGTTGCTTGCGAGAGAGTAGAGTTACAAGATGGGGTTCCTAAGGACAGATGTGGGTGCCGTCAAATTGTCGCGAGGGGTGTTCGTTTGGATGGAAAATGGCAAGCGAAGAAAGTGTAACGCAAATGTTGACGTTGGAGTGTATTGAGAGATACCTTTCAAAGTTGATCCGAGTTCATGTTATTTAATGGAAATTCAAAATTGAGGTAGTAAAAAGCAAAGGGATCAAAGTTGGATAACTTTATATAGCTTGAGTAAAACGCGTTTAAAGTTCAGGTTCTAGGTAGACTTTAATTGATTTTTTTTTCCTAAATCATGCTGTATGCCAGCACCCACCAGGGCTACTAGTACCATCTCTTGCCTCAAAACAGAGGAGAGATACTTCTACTATTTGTATCGATTTTCTCCATTTTTACTTTCTTCTATATCTAATATATAGAAGAAAGTATTGGATTCGTGCAAATTTTCGAATTTCGAATTTTGACGGATTCGAACGTTTTGAGGTGTGCTGAGTCCATTTCGACTATTTTTGGAAAATGTCTGTCTGTCTGTGTGTGTATGTATGTATGTGTGTGTGTGTGTGTGTATGTATGTGTGTCACGTCTGTGTGTGACCATTTTTTTGTGGCCGCTCTACAGCAAAAACTACCGCATGAAATTGAACGAAATTTGGTACACATATGTGCCCCTATGTGAACTTGTGCCCATTGGTTTTTGGCGCGAATTTCTCCAAGGGGGATGGAGCAATGGGACGTTTTTTGAGTTACACGTGCTTGCTATTCCTCCGGAAGTAACTGGCGGAATCAAACAAAATTTGGTCCATATATTGCCCCTAACAGGAGCAGGTGCTGATTCAATTTTGGTGTCAATAGCTCAAACGGAGGTTGGGTTATAGAACGTTTTTTGTTGTCAATTGTGACTGCTGTATCTCAAGAAATAACGAACGGAATCAAACAAAATTTTTTTGACAAGTAGCCCCTAGTGGGTATAAGAGCCGATTTTATTTTGGTGTCAACAGCTAAAAGGGGGGTAGCGCAATCGCCCGTTCTTTTTTTCCATTGTGAATACCCTATCTCAAGAAGTAATGCTACGTTCTGGTTGAAATTTGGAATATATGTGAATCCATATGTAAACAGGCTTTGGTTCGATTTTGACGCCGATTGCTCCAAGAGGTGTTGATTTTTTTTTTTTTTTTTTGCGAATAAAAATATTTTTATTAATGCAACAATAAGAAAGATAAATCGTAATAGATTGTCGTCTGCGTATTTCTCGTGATTTTAATTGTATGGAAATGATCGGAAATATTATCTCAATGATTTAAAATTTTTAACTGTTGCCATCTTATGTTTGTTAATAAATAAAATATTTGTAATTAATTCAAGTAAGGCTTTTAAAGTAACTTTCAATTTTCGCTCTTTGTTTTGTTTTTACGATAATTCAGACATTGGGAAGGTCGTCAAGTTTTTGCATGTGTAATATTGATTTTTGTTAGGAATATTGCCTCCTCGTCAAGCATAGGGAGGGATCAGAAAAAGAAAAAATATAGAAGAAAGTTTCGTGATGGCCACAACATACTAGTTTAAATTTTGACACTAACATCCCTTTGCTTCTCACTGCCTCAATTGATCATTCAAAAACTAGATGATGCTGGAAAGGGAGGGGTGGGATAGGTGAAAAATGTCATTTAAACCGCAATTAGGTTTAAAAACCGAAGGTTGAATCCACTGGCGACAGGTGCACTAAAAAGAGGGGGAGGGGAGGAAGATCAAAATAAGTGAGAAGGGTTAGAGGTCGGCTCCTCTGTAGCTGCATTTTTCTTGAAATATTGGAGTTAGACGCAGGGACGTGTACACGGAGGGAGGGACTGACACCTGTTGTCCTGGGCCCGAGCTTGAAAGGGACCCACTATTTTTAAAATATGGGGTGAAATATATGTAGGGATTTTGGGCCCATGAAAATAATTTGTGATTGGTCCCAAAAACGTATTGCACGCCCCTGATTTAACTTAATTTGTCGAAAAACCTCACAAAATATGGAACATGGCCTCAAAAATGAGGAAGAATGGCTCTCGCAAAATTCCCCCTTCGAAATCTAAATTCCATTTTTATAAAATTAAAAAACAAAAGTCAATCAGTTCACCGTGTGAAAAATTGCTTTCCAATCGATCATTAATTTTTATCTCTAAAAAGTGAGGTGTAAAAACCCTTTACATTTCGAAGTGAGGCGGTCGTTGCCCTCCTTGCCCCTCTCCCCGTACGAGCCTCCTATGGTTTGATCTAGCTGATTCAATTCGTGTAGCAAAACTTATGTATTTATTAAGCTTGTCATCAGCAAAAAGTATTAACTTGTTATAGGTGAGATTGTGTGAAACAGTAGTAAAAATGTGGTTGTTTCCCTTTTTCTACGATCACTGCAATGCATTTCTAAGCGAAACCCACTATTCAATGAAAATTAAGTAAAAGCTTCATTATTTCAATCAGATAAATTGAGGTATAATGTTGCAAATACTTTGAGAAGACTAAAAGTTGTAAGGTTTTGTATTGAAAAATAGTGCCTAGCCCCGCCTTATGAGACATCATCGGCTCGTTAGTGACCAGAATTTTATGGACATTATACTCCCGATTATTCGTAATGGAGTTGAACGGTAAACGCAAATAATCCAGTTGGCGAATAATCCACTAATTTAGTGAAAAACAAAACTAATGTATGCAATATTTAAAGAAAGATAAATAACATTAGCATAAACTAAAACTAGAGCTGTAATAATTGTGTAAAAGTTGTATGTAAAAACTAAACAAGATAGCTTATTATTGCTAATGGATTACACATATAGACGAGCAAATGATGCAAGCAGACTAATTGAAACAGATCAAGCTAGGTTACACCAGAAATGCATAGAGGTAGGGAAATTTTTTGCACAAGAGTGGTCCGATCACTCGATTACTCGCATAATTAGTGTAGATCTAAAAATCTGTAAGTAGTGTAGATTTAAAGCAGTTGCTAATATATATTTGATAATCAAGTTTTAACTAGTCAGGTTTTGGTGTCTAGAAAGTTTAGTGTTATCGGAAGGGAGGGGTTAGAAAGAAATTGGAACGTTTAAAAATATAGTTTGCACTTGTTAAGCTGAAATGTGTGCATTTTTGTACGGGTAATCATCGCAGATTTTTTCTTTTTTTAATGTGTGAAAGACCGCGGATAATCCGCCCTACGGATAATCTTGAGTTGTACTGCAGTATCGAACCTCTTCTAGTAAGTGCATCATGTAGTTTTTGAATGATTAATAGATTCAGGTTGAATTCAACACCATGGCCTGCCACAATGACAGGAATGCTGATTTCCAGTGGGAGGAGAAGGGCTGTAAATTTTTCTGAATGTGTTCCATCAAAAGAGTTGAAGCGTTTTCTTTGCTTTGACTTAGTGAACTAACAGTTTTTCGGTGTCATCTAGAATTTTCATTTCCGATATCCGACGGAGCATTAACATGTAGTATAGGGCGTCTCTTATGTTTTGAAACTTAGTCGTGTTTACTTTATTTTTGAAGGGCGTGGGCTAATACTAAGGAACTTGCTATTGGAACGAACAATTCTGCAAAACTACTGCAAAGTCACCATGCCTGGTGTCAATCAGCCCCCAAAAGATCTATTGCTCCCAGAATAACTAAAAATTGTCAATAAAGTCGAGCTTCTACTTATCAAAAACCTTATTATAGGTAAATAATAGTTCAATGCAAATAAAAAATAGTTTGCAAACATAGCATTGATCAAATGGATAAAAGTTCATTAGTTGACACAAATGATATATTTTCATTTGCGTACAAACAGGACTAAACGTAAATTACACTATTGCGCTAACTTGCACTTTTCTTACAACTTACAAAATCCGATGCAGCTACTTATGTACTTTTTTTTTCAATTTCCAAAAATTGGGTTTGAAATTAGTTTTCCCTTTACTTTGAAACAAAAAACACCAAAAAATAAGTCATATTGTAGGAATAATTGATTGGTTTGAAGAGTTTCCAACCTAATGAATCTGGCAAGGTGAGTTTTAAGTGCTTCATCTTGAACACCTATCCTCGAAAAGTCAAAAACTAACACTTCCTTACTTTGAGATGATACAGTTGATACAAATTAATATTATGTGCGGCGTCGTTTATTGGTTTCAAGAAAGTAAGGTATTTTAATTTCAAGAAAGAAACTTTTGAAGTTTTCTAAACGGCATTTAACCACGCCTTAGGTTAGAGTCAATTTCGGTCTCGAACTAATCTGGTCGAACTAGTCGAATGGGTCGGGTTTTGAACTAGTCTTTTCAATATTCTTGGCACCTTAATGAGGATGATGTAAGGGAAATCAATACACGTTACGAAAGATCGAACATTTCAACAAAAAACATATATTTTTCCAGAAGTGGCAAAACAATGAATGCTATTTCATTTCTTTTGAGCACATGTAGTTAATTGTAGTTTGTTGGAGAAGGACACCTGTCGGATCGAGCCCAAGTCTGAATAGGGTCCGAGGTTTTTAAAATGAGGGATGAAATATATTACGTAAGGACGTACGTCGTACGGTTAAGAAATATGGAGGGGGGGGGAGCCCGTAAAAATCGTTTGCGACGGGCCCCCAAGTTTCTGTGCACGCCCCTGCAGCAAATTGCTTCCTTTCAATTTAGAAGCAATTTTCACCCGTCACACCTTGACGGACGATTTTCTAGTTATATATACTGTTTGACCACGGATTGCATGTAATTTGGCAACGTGCCAAGTAAAGACGATTCCATCAGAAAGAATCTAGCAGGGGAGAAGGGAAAATAACGATGGGATTTTCGTGCACGCGTTTTATAATCTCACTATTGCCTTATTCATTTATTGCATTCTCAAAAATTAAATAGGGGAAACAAAAAATAGTTACCATGGAAACAACAAAAATAAAATAAACTATTTCAATTTCGTTCAGGAACGTAAAAGCAAAATGGTAAGCTCAAAAACTTTGCTGCGAATAAATAAATCAATTCATTTTTACGGTGAGAATATAGATCGAATATACTTTAGATTTAAAAATGTTGCTGTCAGCAAATTTTCCTTTTTACAAAACTAAGGCTAAATAATAGAGAGGCAAACGTGCACATCCGAAACAAACCAACTAACATCCCTATAAACTAATAGATACGTCCATTTCCGCCTATAAACCGGATATTAGCTTTTTCCATGTAATCGATGGTCAGACAGTAAAGTTGAAACATTTCGCGAGGTTAAAACTTTTCACAATTACAATTGGCTCGTGAAGTAGTTGACTGAAGATTCGGTATTCGATGCTTCGGACAAATTTCCCATCGTGCCTATCAATCTACTATCAAGATATGAATATGAAATGATAAAACTTTAGTAACTGAGTGTTACGAAATGGCGAGCGGTAGACTTGTGATTTCAAATATTTAGTTCAGTTAGTAGCTAGTGCTCAGTTGACTCTTGTGAGACTTTTTTTAAAATTATTAGTAGCCACTTTATATTGCATTTACTCTTTGTAAAGAAAACAATAAGGTGATTTTTCGGACACTGCACTAAAAGGTATTATTCAGTTCAAAGTGTTGCAGCGTTAGGCTTGTTGCTACTTTTTGTGAAGTTGAACACTAATTGTCAAATGTATTTTGCAATTGTATACATAACCAGTGAAAATCTACAAATATTGAAAAGGAAAGAAAAAATATCGTTTTAATCAGAATTTCTTTTGAAAGCTTTTTAGGGAGGGTTAGGGGAGCAGACACTTTTCCGCATCTCATACCCACCTGCTTGAAATAAATTTTATTTAAAAATATTTATTGAATTATTTTAGTTGTTTTTAATTTTTAAAATCGTATTCTTTGTTTTCAGTTAGATTTTTACGAGGAATTTAGCTCTCTTCTTTTTTAAACAGATGAAGCATTTGTCTGATTTTATGGAGTGTTTTGTTAAATAGAAAAAGAGTCCCATCGCTATTGCAGAGGTAAGATTGGTCCTAAATGTCCTGATATTTTGAATTTTTCCTTAATATTCAAAAATTTTCATTATTTTAACTCATATTTTTGTAGAGAAAGAAAAAGCCGCACTGGAATCAATTCAAACTTTTTGTACTAGTCTTGTTCACTTATACTGCTTACAGATGGCAAGCCACAGTATAAACGGGAAAACTGTAGACTTGAGAACTCAAATTCTTAGCCATTGCCCAATTGATTTTTAATCCACTTTTTCATTAGTAATAACCACTTTATCAGGAACTTATGCTTTTAAATGACTACAGTAACGAAATCTTAAAGCACTAAAATAAATAGTATGATATGGAGATAAGTATGGCATAGGAGACTTGCTGCTATAAGAACTACTTTCTTGGGAAAACGGACAATAGTATATTCCCTTAAGAGCTATTGAGGGATACAAATACAAAAGTGACGACCAGCAACAGGCTCTGGGCCCAGCTAGATGGTCCTATTCAATTTACAATAGTCAGTGAAGATCAATGGCCCTCTTAAAACTGTCTACTCCCTTGCTCATTACCACACCTTCTGGTAAGCTGTTCCAAGGTTCCACTACCCTGCTATAATAATAATTTTTCCTAATATCCATGTTAGCCTGAGATTTAAATATCTTAAAACAATGACCCCTTGTCCTGTTTTCAGTGCTAAACTGCAGCCCAGTAACATCTTTCATTTTTATAAATTTAAACAACTGAATCATGTCCCCTCGGTCTCTTCTTTGCTCAAGACGGTACATTTTTACCATTCTAAGCCTGGAATCATAGTCTAAACGAGAAAGTCCATTTATTAGCATTGTAGCCCGCCTTTGAACCCTTGCAATACATTAATATCTTTCTTAAGATAAGGAGACCAAAACTGGACAGCATACTCCAAATGAGGTCTTACCAAACTTCTATATAAGGGCAGAAGAACTTCTTTAGATTTGTTTGAAATAGATCTATTGATAAACCCAAGCATCTTATTGGCTTTGTTACTAGCTAATATTTCCTTCTTTCTTAACCACTTGCAAAAGAACTTTTTGTTTTTATTTTTTATTAAAGGAAAGTGGGCCGGAAATGGTGCAACAGTCTGATTCGAGTCGAATTTGTATTTCTTAAAATATACGAATATATAACTACCCCTATGACGATACGTTGTAAAATTTGTCTTCAAGTGTGAGAACCAGTTAGTTAAGCCCAAGTAGTTCTTTTTCACAACGCGAGACTTTCATTTTCATGTATGCATTATTTCTTTTGATGTTATGAAAAGAAGCAAAAAAGGAGATAACTTTTCGAAACGTACAAATATTTTATGATGAAATAAACTTAGGAATTGCTCCTGATTTTTCTTTAAGGGAAAAAAAATGTCTGCACATTTTTTTTCTTTTGAGCAATCACGATTGCTTATTGCTTTCATTTGACTGTTTTAGGCGTCCTATCATTTTATTTTCCCACCGCCACCCTCTGCACCATCACCGCCGACCGGCTTCTCAGGATGTTGCTCCTATAGCGAAAGCCATCTCCAGGTTGCATCTATATGCTACACACACGCTCATACATACACAACTACACACACGCACACATACACACACACACATACACACACGCATACATACATACACACACATACACACACGCATACACACAGAAACCTACACATACACACACTCATAACTACACACACATTCATGCCAGCACACAGACATAAACACAATATGCTTACACACACATACACGTACCTCCCACACACAAACACATACCCCCACACACAAACACACATACCCCCACACACAAACACACACACCCCCACACACAAACACACATACCCCCCACACACAAACTCATAACCCCGACACACAAACACACACGCCTACATACACATACTCGTGATTGCGAAAAACATAATTTGAATTCAAGATGTCAAAATTCAAATTATTTTTTTTTTTCGTGAGGGGATGATGTAAGTTCTTATCAAAATGGCAGTGTTTGTGCTTTTTGATACTTGTTTTTGTCCTATAATGTCCTAAAAATTTGCGAAAATGGAGTCCTATTTTTTTTTTTTTTTTTAAATCTCCACTTCGACACAGTGGATTAAATATTACTGGATATTTAGTGGATATTGGCATTACCATCCCAAAAATGTATTTGATAAGCTGGACTTACATTCATATGTGACTTATTTCTTTTGATCTTGTGAAATAAGAAATTCCTTACTAAAATGAGTGAAAAGGGAAGTGGAGGAAGCTATTTACAGTACGTGTATGTTTCACGATAAATCCAATTTAAGGATCGATGCTGATTGTTATTAAAGAAGAAACGATCTGTATGTCTTTCTTTTTTGGGTTGGGGAGGGGGAGAGATAAGAGGGGAGTAGCAAAGTCAGTAACAAAGTTAATGAAAGTGAAGTGTACCCACAAAATAACTTTTTACTTTCTTCTATATCTAATATATAGAAGAAAGTATTGGATTCGTGCAAATTTTCGAATTTTGACGGATTCGAACGTTTTGAGGTGTGCTGAGTCCATTTCGACTATTTTTGGAAAATGTCTGTCTCTGTGTGTGTGTGTGTGTGTGTCACGTCTGTGTGTGACCAGTTTTTTGTGGCCGCTCTACAGCAAAAACTACCGCATGAAATTGAACGAAATTTGGTACACATATGTGCCCCTATGTAAACTTGGGCCCAATGGTTTTTGGCGCGAATTCCTCCTAGGGGGGTGGAGCAATGGGACGTTTTTTGAGTTACGCGTGCTTGCTATTCCTCAGGAAGTAACTGGCGGAATCAAACAAAATTTGGTCCATATGTTGCCCCTAACAGGAGCAGGTGCTGATTTAATTTTGGTGTCATTAGCTCAAACGGGATTTGAGTTATAGAACGTTTTTTGTCGTCAATTGTGACTGCTGTATCTCAAGAAATAACGAACGGAACCAAACAAAAATGTTTTGACAAGTAGCCCTTAGTGAGTATAAGACCTGATTTTATTTTGGTGTCAACAGCTAAAAAGGGGGTAGCGCAATCGCCCGTTCTTTTTATCCATTGTGAGTGCCCTATCTCAAGAAGTAATGCTACGTTCTGGTTGAAATTTGGAATGTGAATCCATACGTAAACAGGCTTTGGTTCAATTTTGTTTCCAATCGCTCCTAGAGGTGTTGATTTTTTTTTTTTTTCGAATAAAAATAGTTTTATTAATGCAACAATAAGAAAGATAAAATCGTAATAGATTGTCTTCTGCGTATTTCTCGTGATTTTAATTGTATGGAAATGATCGGAAATATTATCTCAATGATTTAAAATTTTTAACTGCTGCCATCTTATGTTTGTTAATAAATAAAATATTTGTAATTAATTCAAGTAAGGCTTTTAAAGTAACTTTCAATTTTCGCTCTTTGTTTTGTTTTTACAATAATTCAGACATTGGGATTTGCAACTCGAACGAACTGTAGGGGGCACTGAAGTCACTGTCTAATAACGGACTTAAAAACTAAAACAAACGCACATGGTAACGAAGAAAATGCTAAAAGTGTTGTGATTTTTGTTCGTACGTATGATTTTTTCGCTTTATTCTTTTTAAATTAATTTTCAAAGTCTTGTGGATATTCTGGCTCACGTAGAAAGAAATGAGAATTCAAGAAACATTACTAAACGTCGAAGATTAATGCAAATTACGTAGTTCGTAGTTCTAAGCAGCTATTTCCACAATGTTGAATTCGATATTTATCAATTCTTGATAAAACTAAATAATTGTGGCCTGACAATTAATGCTAGAAAATTTAATATGACATTACGAATTATTATCGAAAGAAGATGATACTCTTTTGCCTTGCTTGGCTAGCGCTTATTGTTTTCCATTTGTACCGGAGTTATTTCTCTCGAATTCCCGAATCGGTTAATTTAAAAATTTTCTGTTTCGATTTTTCTAATTTCTGAGTTACGATTTAATTGTGTCATGTTATGCAAATCATCAACAAAATTCTCACGGATATATAGTGGTAGTTTTCTTTTCAGTTGATTGACCATTATTTCTTTTCACTTATCGAATTATGTAATCTTACTACCATTTTATTCCACTCATAATAAAAATTAAAAATGGTTTAACTAAAAACGCGAAATCTCGCCAAGGCTACTTTGCTCGCACTATACTAAAACTATCACCCTAAACAAATTTGGCGAAACCTTTCAGCTGAGAATAAAAGGAATAAAGTAAATTTTTTCTCGGTTATTCATTTTGTTCTACGATAATATATTCAAGAAAATATTTTGCATACTGTCCATTCCAACTTAATGCTGCTGTAAAATATGGTAAGTTTAATTAATTTAAAATAAAAAAAACCCATATTCTTACAAATTCATACAAAACAATAAACATTTTTACCTTGTATAACGTTATCCAAGTTTGTTAATCCAGAATTTTCGCTTTCACCAATTATTAAGGAAATAATGAAAACTAACATTATTTTGAGAAGCTCGAGAATACTACTAGGGACGAATTAATTTCTGTAGCTGAAAGCAAACTAAGACACATCGATTGCGTTAATAAATACTCAGAACAAACTGCCTGTGGTTACGTCAACAGACACACGTGGAACGCAACGTGGCAATGTTTTAGTTTCATTTGCAGTTTTGTAAATCACCGCAAGGTAGCGTATTCGAGCGCTGGAGTTCCGAATGGTCGTCAAGTTTTTGCATGTGTAATTTTTTTTTTTAGGAATATTGCTTCCTCGTCAAGCATGGGGAGGGATCAGAAAAAGGAAAAATATAGAAGAAAGTTTCGTGATGGCCACAACACACTAGTTTTTTAATATATTCATATTTTGTGACCTAAAATGTTCCAAAATGTTATCAGAAATGTGCCCTTATTTATTTCCCAATTACCACTCTGACTTCTGTTATAGTTAATGTAGAAAACTTGTTGGTGTATCAATTTTCTAACTGAGAATAATTTTATAAAAAAACTCATTTTTCGAAACTTTGCTCTCAAAAAGCTTGCAAGAAGGTTAAGAATGCACTGATAAAAATAAGAGTTAAGCAGTAATTTACCACTCTTACGCCCGGGCTAAAGTAGAACTACATGCTATATACCGACAGGATGGCTATTACATCCATCGACTGAAGTTTCGTCGTTCTTATGAACTCATTACTCTGGGATAGTGATTAACCGAGCTGAGGGCCGAGGTGGCATCTCAATGCAGTTCAGAGTGCAAGAAACTTGTGGCTAAAGTAAAATTAGCTGTAAGAATAACACATGCTTGCCTTAGCTCTGGTTTAAGCCCAGTAACTTAGAGTTTAATATCCAAGCTTTGTCATTAATTTACTAATCAAACCATCCCATTGCTGCGGGTTCTCTCTGGTGAACTAAAGTGACTTAAGTCACTAGTTTGTTGGTCAATCTCTGCTTCATTGGGATGACTCCTTCAACTTTGTTATTGTCTATTCCCGACTGATGAGCCCGTAATAAGGACGAAACTGCAGTCTTTGGATATAATAACTGGGCTGTCTGTGTATTAAACACATAAAGAAGACTTGCGGAGTTCCTAAAACATATTTTTCCATGCAAAAAAAAATGAACTTATAGCTGAAAGAATATCCCACAAAAGGATCCTTTGGTTGATTAAAATTTGATAGGGTTTTGAAATTCAGAGGGTTTTTTTTTTTTTTTACTTCTAAGCTAATGGTTAAGAGTTTGTTACCATCAGTTTTCAAGATTTACATCTTTATTGTGTGTAAATTAGAAAACAATGTAAATAAAGCGCAAATGAATCAAAATATACTTCATATATCAAAAGGCTATTGGTATTTTTTTGTCCTGTATTTCTATTGGTCAACTTATCTTCTGACCCATTTAATGTTTATACTGGTGTCCACCTGGCTTTAGTTGTGTTCTATCACGAATTTGTTGTTTATTGATCATTTTTGCCTTAGTGAAGGGGCTCCATCGTAGTCTTGAAATAGCTAAATATTGTATTTTCTTGATAATTTATATTTTATTTACATGGTTTTTCCCATTTCAACCATTATTGTGTATAATAGTCATATGTCCGAATTTTGCATTTTGGGTTTGTTGAAAATGTATATATTTGAAATAAGACTTAATGTGACTTTATTGTTTTATACTTTTAGTTTGAATAATAGTAAAAGACTCTTTAACATGTGGATGAAATGGATTTTTTGTCCTCATAAAAAAATATGAGTGCTGTAATAGATCATCTATATGGCATTTAAGTAACAGTAATTTTTACTAATTGTTTTCATTTCCCCTCCTTCTAAAAAATCCAGTCTCTAAAAACCTAATATTTTCTAATCACTAATCTTTAAAACTAAAAGTACTTCAAGCATTTAAACGTATATATATACTGAGCCTATGGTGAGTTTATTAAGAGAAAATTAAAGTGAAATCACTTCAACTACATATTTTAACTGTACTCTTCTGGTATAGAGAGTGTCAAGCGAGAAACATTTTTGTTCACATAAGAGTCATTTCTCTTGTGCAAAGCTTAGAATAATGTCCAAGGTATAAAAGGTTATTGTTTTATTTTTATCATTTAAACAAAATATACATCACAGGTATCCTTAAAAATTTTTTTTTTTTTTTCATGAAGCAGAAATGTTGTCCAGGAGAATGAACACAAAAAGTTGCATACCTCATTTCAATCTTGAAAGAAATTAATAAGAACACCAGGCTAATTAGATCTCCTAAATACCTGACGAATCCAACAAAATGGTGGAATAAAAAGTTGACTTTCTTTTTATCTGTAACTACTGTGGACTTATTCTTAGGCCAAGAGAGTGGCATGAAAACTTTGGGAAAATCTTCAAAAGGATGAACCTTAAACAGTTTAATGGATCAAAACAATTATTTTATATCTTTAAGTGTACCTACCTAATTTACTAACACAGCCATTATGTGATAGCTCGAAACCTTATAATTAGAATATTACTTAATGTCAAAGTTTTTATTGGATCTTTAACTCTTCAGAAGGGAAATTCCCATAACAGAAAATACCATTAACTCGAAGGTTTTAGCTAGTGCCTGGGGACTTCTAGTTATAGAGAGTTGACATTAATCATTTAGTTTGTGAAATGTTAATATAAAAATTTAAAAATAATTGAAGTACAATGGGGTTGTTTCCTTCAGTCAAAAGTAGTACTTTTTGTCACTGAAATTGATAGAATAAGCAAAAAAAAAAAAAAAAAACATGGACTCGGAAAATACTTTCTTTCATTTTCCCAACAGTTTTTAAAAATTAATTTTATAAAATTTCTGATTCTTCAAACAAGGCGTGGTCTTTATGACAGCAAGAAAAAAGGGCAAGAAAGTAAACGGACAGCGAACAGTGTGGGAATCAACTGACTTTCAGATGGTTCCTCAAATGTTATAGAAAAGGCACTTTTTGCTGGACAAGGGATGTCATTTTCTTTTCATTTTCTTGGTAGATCAGCAGCTCTATTTTGATCCAAAATATTTTCTTTTTTTTTTTGTCACAAATGATTAAGACCGGAATTTTTTGTATGCGCATTTATTACTCTCAAATATTGAGGGGGACATTTGACGAGTTCAAAATATTGAGGGGGATGTGTCCCCCGTGCCAACGACGCCCGTGGTCTTTATGACGTCACAAATGATGCACTATGGCGCAACTTTCTACCGCATTTCTAAGTTATGATAATCAAGCAGCGAATTGAAATTGCGCTCTACGCTTGCTATCAACCCTATCGTTGCCAATACACGAGAGTAAAGATGCAAATTAAATATTTTGGACAGTGAATGGCAACACTGAATGGCATTTCTTCATTTGTGATGTCATCCGCAGAAGCGTTAAACGATGAAAGAGAACCAATTTAAGTATTTTTTTAAAAATATTAAACGTTAAGAAATTATTAAAAATTGTCAGATTCTACGTTTTTAAGCATGCTCTTTCAGAAAAAAATACTTTTAAAATTTTGGAAACGACCCCATTGCGGAAGGTGAGAAGGTGGATTGTCTTATAATTCGAAATAAAAAATTCTCTGTCTAATAAACTGATAAATCTTCTCTTATTACTCCCGGCATGATTGGATTATGTTCTTTGGAGAGAAGCTGTGTTTTCATTTCTTTATGTAACATATGATCTCTTAGAAAGAAAGCAAAGAATTCAAAAAGAAAACATGAGTAAAAAATATAGCCATATGAATCTATCTCCTTTTTTTTTTTTTTTTTTTTTGCTACTGATTAATTTAAGGTTGGCCAGTTTTGATTGAATTTCTGAAATCGAGGATTCTCTAAATCTTTTAATATCCCAAATACTTCTCGCCTTTTTCGAAACGTATCATTTAAAGATGAAAGTTTTAAATAAACATTTTGAAATGAATGAAAAGAAAATGTTAGGAATGAATTTAAATTGCAACTGTATCAGTTTAATTCCCTAAGTATAAGAATTGCACAGGTAGATTTTATGACTTCGAGATTGCTATTTTTGTGAATTGGCTGATCTCTTTCCCAATAACATTAAAATTTTCCGTTTTATTTACTCATGGCTTCATTGCACTCAATATTTAAGAGCCATTATTTTGAAGTTCAGACAAGGTGTGGCAGTGACCATTTTTGATTTTCCTAATTTT
The DNA here is from genome assembly GCF_026930045.1 of Uloborus diversus. Taxonomy (NCBI): domain Eukaryota; kingdom Metazoa; phylum Arthropoda; class Arachnida; order Araneae; family Uloboridae; genus Uloborus; species Uloborus diversus. Next base: position 109,049 of record NW_026558762.1, read on the forward strand.
TTTATATGTCAAAGTAGGTCATGAGAAGTGAACATTCTGAAATTTTTAGCCTTTCAAAAAAATTTTTTCGCTCGTTAAAAATTCCCAAAGTTTGACATTTTGCAGCGCTTTTTAGAAAAATTCTAAAAGTCGCATTTCAGTGCGCTTTAGCTCTTTACAGAAACACCACCCCACGGTTATGTTTATATTTATTGGTTGCACTGTATCTAGTGATGATTTCATAGTTATTTTGGTTGGGGGTTGTTGCTTTCTTCAGATAAGGGGTCACGAAGTATGGATTTTATCCGTTTTCGCGCAAGTTGAACCTGCGTTATTTCCCCCTAAAAGCCACCCCCCGAAAAAAATGTAACATATACTGAAAGTTTATACTATGAAGAGAGTAAATGGCACGAAATTTATTTGAGGTTTAATTTTTTTAGGAGAAAAATACCCTGATATTTTTCAAATTATCAAAAATTGTGCTTTTTTGATCGCAATTAACTCAAAACAGCATCACTAGGAAAAAAAACCTTTTATATATTATGGTACCTGGCTATGTGTAAAACATCATGAAAAAGAAAGCAGCATGGGATCTCTTCTTGTTTTCCAGAAAATAATTTTTTTTTGTAGCTCATTTTATGAGTTTTCTCGTACGTAAAACATGTGTCCAGTATGCAGATTAGATCTTCTAAAACTTTAAGGATGTAGTAAGAATGTATATATGTGTGTATAAGAGAAAGAAAAAGACTAGTAATACTTTATTTTTCTGATTTTTACAAATTGATGGTATTTTAATTGCAGGTAATTCAGATAACGATAAATCCATATATATAGATATATATAGATAGATTTATCGTATCAATCCCAAAATAATTCTTTCTTATTTATGTCCGTAGCAATGGAAGAAATATCATGAACAATATCTGCTTCACTTTCCTCTAAATGTCTATTTTCTATGTCATCTTCAAATCCCTCTAAAAGGCTGTCGGTTCATGATAAATCAGTATTATTTGCTTTTTCTTGCTTGGGATATCAGCTAAAAACAGTTTGAATTTGACTTTTTGTCAGATATTCGTTCGGTTGGGATATTTTTATGTCTTCAATCATTTCTGTTCTCATTGCATGTTCTACTTGGTCGGACGTCTGTTTTCTGCCGGTTTTTCACCATAAAGGAACTTTTCATAAAGAAATTCTATTTGTTTCAATGAAAATTGTGTACTTTTACGAGTTGGGAGAGCCCACCCCTCACATGAGATTTCCAAAATGTTTTCTTCTTTGTTTTCTCTTTTGTTGAAGAACATTCAATGAGAACAGAGATGATCGAAGACATAAAAATATTCCAACCGAACGAATATCTGACTAAAAGTCAAATTCAAGCTGCTTTTAACCGATGTACAAGGGTCATTCCATGTCAAGTGATCCAAAGTTTTTTCCCTCACCTTTTTGTATTTCTTTGAAATTTGGCTCATCGAATGTACCCTTTAAGGTAATCAAAAGTCCAAATTTTTAGATTTTTATCTCTATTATTTTTTTATTTATGACACTTTGATTTTTCGAAAAACCCGCTTTTTTCATGGATGCTTGAACATAAAATGGACGATAACTCAGCATCAAATATAGATAGAAAGATTTGGGAAAAAGCATTTTAAAGTACATTAGTTGCTGTTTAATGGGATATGCAACATGACTAATTTCAAAAAAATTTTAATTTTAAAAAAAGGAAATTTAAATTTTAAATTTTTATTTCTCAGAAAAGGTATAATGATTTTTTTTTAAAAAATTCTCAAAAATTTGTGTGTATTTTATCTTTATTTGTGCAAAGTTTCAAGTTGGGATCTCAAAGGGATCTAATTTTTATGAATTTTTAAATAAAATTTGACTTATGAAATAATGACATTTTTCAGATTCTAACTAGTTAAATACGGGGTTCTTTTACTGGGGATGGTCTAGTAAGTATTAATTGATCATGACTATGCTTGAAATGAACTGACATGACTTTGTAGATTAGTACCCTCCCCCCTCTGTCACACAACCACTTTTTATCTTTTTTTTTTTTTTTTTCAAAACTGTATTTAAAAAAAAAAGCCGGCACGTAAGAGTTATAACCATAATAAATTGGGACGCACGCTGCTAAACATCAGTAGTGACTAAAGCTTACAAATGGGGGGGGGGGGGGTCATAAAAAATAAAAGTCAGAAAAACTGAAGAGAACCACTCATTTGCAGCTTTTTTTTCTTTCGGAAAGTGAGACGGTAGGGGGAGGGGGGGGGGCAATCTGGAATGAAACATAACAACATGGAAGGTTATGCTCAAATTAGCAAAATTTGTTTGATATATAACTGCTTTTAATATATGTATAAATAGATCTCTCTGCATTGCTCTCGTTTACAAGTGAAATTAAAAGAAAAATAGCATTAAAGAAAAGAAAAAACAGCTGCACTCCAAATGTTGTTAAAAGACAGTTAGTTTTATGTGGACAGACATATGACCTGATACTTAGATTTATTTTTCGTTTAGTGTAAAAAGAATGAAACAACACGGGGGGGAAACACTCCTATTTTGCTGTGATCTTGGGGCAAACTATTTCTTTCCTCCATCCAAATTTGAAAGTTGGTGCAGAGGTAAGGGACGAAATGAATCCTAACTTTCCTTATCAGATAGTGAAATAATCAAGTACACTTTGTGAAGTTCGGATTGAAAAAGAAACACTTGGTCTGAAAAAAAAAAAAAAAGCATCAGGTGAAGCGTGATACTAGTATAGTGTTAATCGTATGTGTGAGTGAATGTGAGGGGGGGGGGGGTAATGTACTTTGTCTTGCTTTAAAGAAGAACATTTACCAGCTTTTAATATGTTTTCTATTCATTTTGTTTTATTCTATTTATTTTTTACATTTTAAAAATAGTTTTGGAAAAAAATAATAAAAGTGGTGGCCCGGGGGAAGGGGTCTTTTTCTTACTTTAAAGAAGAATATTTACCAATTTTTACTAAGTTTACTATTCATTTTGGTTTTATATTCATTTATTTATTTTTTACATTTTGAAAATAGTTTTGAAATAAAAAAAAAATAAAAGTGGTGGTGAGGGGGGGGGGTGCTTGCCAATTTACATATTCACGTCAGGTCATTTCAAGCATAGTTATGATCAATTACTACTTACTAGACCATCCCCAGTCAGAGAACCCCATATTTAACTAGTTAGAATCTGAAAAATGTCATTGTTTCATAAGTCAAATTTCATTTAAAAATTCATAAAAATATGATCCAATTGAGATCCCAACTTGAAACTTTGCACAAATGAAGATAAAATACACACAAATGTTTGAGAATTTTTTTTAAAAAATTCATTATAGCTTTTTTGAGAAATTTAAATTTAAAATTTAAATTTCATTTTTTTAAATTAAATTTTTTTTGAAATTGGTCATGTTGCATATCCCATTAAACAACAACTAATGTACTTTAAAATGCTTTTTACCAAATCTTTCTATCTATATTTGGTGCTGAGTTATCGTCCATTTTATGTTCAAGCATCCATGAAAAAAAGCGGGTTTTTCGAAAAATCAAAGTGTCATAAAAAAAAGTAATAGAGATAAAAATCTAAAAATTTGGACTTTTGATTACCTCAAAGGGTACAATCGATGAGCCAAATTTCAAAGAAATACAAAAGGGTGAGGGAAAAAATTTCCCAAATTTTGGATCACTTGACATGGAATGACCCACAAAGGGAAAAAAAAGCGGATAATACTGATTTATCAAGAACCGACTGCCTTTTAGAGGTATTTGAAGATGACATAGAAAATAGACATTTAGAGGAAAGTGAAGCAGATATTGTTCAAGATATTTCTTCCATTGCTACGGACATAAATAAGAAAGAATTATTTTGGGATTGATACGATAAATCTATATATATATATATATATATATATATATATATATATATACGATATCGATTAATCGTTTTCTGAATTACCTGCAATTAAAATACCATCAATTTGTAAAAATCAGAAAAATAAAGTATTACTAGTCTTTTTCTTCCTCTATACACACATGTACATTCTTACTACATCCTTAAAGTTTTAGAAGATCTAATCTGCATACTGGACACACGTTTTACGTACGAGAAAACGCATAAAATGAGCTACAAAAAAAAAATTATTTTCTGGAAAACAAGAAGAGATCCCATGCTGCTTTCTTTTTCATGATGTTTTACACATAGCCAGGTACCATAATATATAAAAGGTTTTTTTCCTAGCGATGCTGTTTTGAGTTAATTGCGATCAAAAAAGCACAGTTTTTGATAATTTGAAAAATATCAGGGTACTTTTCTCCTAAAAAAAAATTAAACCTGAAACAAATTTTGTGCCATTTACTCTCTTTATAGTATAAACTTTCAGTATATGTTACATTTTTTTCGGGGGGTGACTTTTTGGGGGAAATAACGCAAGTTCAACTTGCGCGAAAACGGATAAAATCCATAATTTGCGTCCCCTTATCTGAAGAAAGCAACAACCCCCAGCCAAAATAACTATGAAGTCATCATCACTAGATACAGTACAACCAATAAATATCAACATAACCGTGGGGTGGTGTTTCTGTATAGAGGTAAAGCGCACTGAAATGCGACTTTTAAAATTTTTCTAAAAAGCGCTGCAAAACGTCAAACTTTGGGAATTTTTAACGAGCGAAAAAAATTTTTTTAAAGCTAAAAATTTCCGAATGTTTACTTCTTATGGCCTACTTCAACATATAAAAAAAATAGGAAAATCAAAAATGGTCACTGCCAAAATTTCCGTTTTTTGTCTGAATTTCAAAATAATGGCTCTTAAATACGAGCTCGAATTTTCACTCTACTATCTGGAGATTTGTGCAATAGGAATTTGGCGTGTTTATTGCTTTCTGTACAGCTAAACTTTTACTGTACATATTGTTTCGAATTTGAAAATTTTCAAAATACTACTCCCATTTTTGATTGAACCGCCGGTAGCTGCTTGTAGTTTCAAGTAATCGAGAATTAAATGAATATTCGTATAATATTAATTTATGTTTATCTTTTTTCTCTGTGTAATAATAAATATTTTATTATAGCGAAACGCAAATACTGGTTGGATCTGCAATGAATCCTTTAAGCACTCAAGCGACAAAACGTAAGTCATTTAAACATATATGTTTACATTTATACGTACTGGTTGATGTTTTTTTTATTTTTATTTATTTGTTTATTTATTTTTTTTGTGAAAATATCACTGAACAGCAATTCAATTTCATGAAACAAAGAATTAGTTCTGAAATTTGCTAAACTTTTCAAAAACATAAGAAATCAATGATGCTTCGGCACATTATGGAAAAAAGAATGTAAAAAACTGGTTTAGAGAAATATTCAAATACGTACTTACGATATTTTTCCTTTCAAAAGTAATTAGATTAGAGTTGAAATAAAATTATATCTACGAAATATTTGAAACTTTTAATTTTCCTTAACTTTCATGTAGTTCAGTATTAAATAACAAACAGATGGAAATGATGCAGGGTTAAATAGAAAACAGAAAGGTCGGGTATTTTAGGAAAAAACGTGTATTTACATGTAAGACTAGTTCAAAGGTGCTGTTTCGGTTATGCTGAAGAATTCTGGCGTATTTTTTTCGCTGAAACACTTAAATTCCAGTATCTTAAATTACACATTTAATTCCACAGTTGTTAGAGATTTTCTCCCGTTACTGCTATGTATTTCTTCCTCTCTCCTCAAATTAAGTAATAATTGTAATTCAACCGAGGTTTCCTCAACCAATATGTACATATACTACTGGATAAATCATATACATTTTTTTTTGAAGTAGTTTAGTCACTCTATAATAGATATATCACTCTATAAATATGTACCCATTCACTTCTGCACGCATTGAAAGGTAACAATATTTAAAAGAAGTTTCGAGATTACTGATAGAGTGTTTGTGCCCGTCATAGTTGATTTTATTGTGCTTTTAACTGTCTCTACAACTTTTTTTTTCTGAGCAATCATGATTGCTTATTGTTCTCACTTGACAGTTCTGATGTCCTATGATTTTAATTCCCCCCCCGCCTCCCTCTGCTGCACCACCGTCGGCCGGAAGCCTTACGATGCTGCTCCTCTAGCGAAAACAGTCTCCAGGTTGCGTCACTTACTTGCCTACCCTTACACATACACCTAAACACACGTACACACACGCATACATACAGACACCTACACATACAATTACCCACACATACCCCACACACAAATACACATACACATAACTACCCACACATACACAAATAAACATACCCCCCACACACAAACACACGCTTACACACACAAACACACACTCGTGATTCAAGATGTCAAAGTTCTTTTTTTTTTTTTTTTTTTTTTTGCCTCATCTTAACAGATTCCCTACTTTAATTTTTGCAATCCTTACATTGTTTTTTAGATTTGTTTCTTGTTCCTTTCCTACTTACTACTGGTTTTACAACTATTGTATATTTTACGTTATTTTATGTCATGTTCATATTAACTGTTATTTATAATTTTTAATAGTCTCTTTAATAATGATTGTACTTTTAATTATTGTTACTTTTACTTTGTGGTTACTACTTCCTTCTCCTAGCATGATGCATTTATACATGACTCTGGATAGATGTAATATTTATGGGTTCAAATTGAGGGTTTGTGAATCAGTAGTACTGTTTGTCTGAACTGTGTATATTATTATCCTAAGAATTGCAACTGTGCAGGGATGGGAAAACAACCATGTTGTCAATATTTTCAACCTTAATATTATAAATTAATTGTCGCTTTTTTTTGGTCATTTTTTTAAAAATTCAGTTTTCTTCTTTCCTCTGAACAAGGCTAAAAATCTCTTGCGAGCCCTTTTGATTTGAGCTTGAAATGTGATCACATTTTTCATTTACGCGTGAATACATGCGCAGTGCAGCAATTAGGGATTGCAATACCAGAACGAAAATGCGATAACGGTATTCGGTATTATTTTAACGTGATACCGGAATACCGTTATTAAAAACCGGTATTAGAAACTTACAAAAACAACATCTTAAATCATAATGTTTCATTGCCGTGTTTTATTATTTTGTGCAAAAAGTGCATTATTTACTTATTGCGGACAAATATAAAACGAATGAACTAATATCACAATAAAAAATAAAGAATAGTAATAAACGTAATAATAATGTTAAAGTAAGACAAACAACGTTAGAAGAAGCACAAATTTGCAAATAACAGCAGACACGTGTTTCGGCGTTACAGGGAACGCCTTTTTCAATGCAAAAAATAATGAGCTTATGGATGAAAAGACATCCGACAAAAGTTATCCGACAATAATGTTATTTAAATGTTTGCTAGGAGCTCATTTTAGTAAAAGAAATTCTTGCACTATCCTTTCGAATTCACGCAGGCGGATGCGCGAATCTTTACGCGTTAAGAATGCGCAATACACCTCATTTAGTTGCAGGAAAGTTATTAGTCTTCAAGTAACTCGGTCCTCCTCTGGTTGGTTTTGAAGAAACCATTTTCGTGAGTGTGAGTGTTTCTTTCTTATTAAGGGTAGGGTTTTTTTTAACGATTATTATATGTATTTATAGCTGAACAGAAACTATTATATACAGGGCGTCCCTGAAAGACTTGTACAAACTTAGATTGGAGGTAGTGATGTGCCGGATCGTTAAAAAAGTAGATCCGTGGATCCGGATCATTAGTGCCAAGATCCGCGGATACGGATACGGATCTTATTATTATTATTATTTTTTTTTTTGCCCAATTCAACTATCCAAGTTTAAAATTCATTACGAAAGGTATTCCCGTCGTAATAATAACACTGTTTCTTTAAAAAATATCATCTACCGCGAAAATATAATTGAGACTATGATTTACTCTTTAAAGAAATCTCCGTTAAAATTAAGGGAGAGTTGGAAGGAACGTATCAGCGCTGCATTAATGCTTAAATAGAATGTGAAAAATTATTTCTAGCTTGCTCGGTAGATGTAGGATACAGGAGCAAGAGTGTAAAGCTGCTACTGGATAGGCTAGAAATAATTTTTCGCATTTTATTTTAGCAAAAATGCAGCGCTGACCCATTCCACCCAGATTACTCCAACCGATGGAATAACAGAGCCGAAACACCTTTACAAACAGCAAATAGAGAATTTTGTCTCGCTTTTTTTGAAGTATGCCGAGAAAAACCAAAATGAAGAATAACAGAAAACCCAAATCAATATCGAAAACTAATATTAAACTAAAAATTGAAAAAGAAAAAAAAAACAGAAGGCGACTGTTGGTGTCTGAAATGATACCTTATAATTTGAATAGGGACAAAACCTAATTTAAACGTAATTTTAGAGTCTTTTATTCAAATATTTAAGAATTTTTAGAATAGAAAAGATCCGTTTAAGATCCGTCAAAAAAGTAACGGATACGGATGCGGATACAGATCCTTTTTTTTCCTCGGATATCCGCGGATACGGATATTGGGAACATCACTAATTGGAGGTAGAGAACGCGATAACAAACAAGAATAACTCAGGAACATAAGGTCACAAACGCAATGCTGACGCACTACATGCACACAAAGCAAGACAATGAAAGATGCGGAAAATGCAACAAATAATGGAAAAATTATCCCGCTGACAAAATGTGTCCTTACATTTCAGTTATTGTGAAGGGCTTGTTGTAATGCTGCAGCTGTAGCATATGCGTCGCAATGTCAACGTACCGAGCGTCGAAATTAGGAGCCATTTTGCCGAGTTTTCCTCCGTCGCTCCGTTATCGTTGCGAAGCGCATATTAGAATTACTAGTCCCAATTTCAAATTACGACTTTAAAGCATTATTCTTAAAATCTAAAATATTGTGTAAAATCGTCATTGTGTAAAACATTTATGTTTTGTTTAGTAAATTACCGCCCATTAGCCAGTGCTAAAGCAGAATTACATGAAATACACCGCCAGCTCATTCATTTGCAGCCGAGGACTGCAGTTTCGTACTTATTAGCACTCAGCAACCCGGCATAGGAAAGTGACTGAGCTGGAGATGGAAAAACCTCTTAAGGAAGCCAAGAGTGCCAAACAAACTGGTAGTTAATATAGAATTAGCACGGACCAGACGAGTGACCGAAGCAAGTCACTCTTGTCAAGTTGCAAGTCACTCGTAAGTCGAGTTGAGTGCTAATAAGCACGAAACTGCAGTCCTCGGCTGGAAATGACTGAGCTGGCGGTGTATTTCATGTAATTCTGCTTTTGCCCTGGCTAATGGGCCGGTAATTTACTGAATATACCATACCTTGCCTTCAATCCTCGAGTTGAACCGAACAATTGCTTCGGTCACTCGTCTGGTCCGTGCTAATTCTATATTAGCTACCAGTTTGTTTGGCACTCTTGGTTTCCTTAAGAGGTTTTTCCACCTCCACCTGAGTGCTAATAAGCACGAAATTGCGGTCCTCGGCTGGAAATGACTGAGCTGGCGGTGTATTTCATGCAATTTATGTTTTGATTCTCATCTGTCAGTGTCTGACTTTGTGTGCATGTAGTACGTCAGCATTGCGTTTGCGACCATCCGTTCCAGAGAGATTCTTGCTTGTTTAAGTGTTTTCTACCCCCAGTCCAAGTTTGTACACGGCATTCATGGACATCCTGTATATCGTCACCTCAGAACAACAATAGGATATCTTACTGTTGTTTCTGGGATTAGCAGACCAGACATGTCTGCTAATTCTATATTAGCTACCAGTTTGTTTCGCACTCTTGGGTTCCTTGAGGGGGTCCGGGACACAAAAATCCTCAAATTTTGCAATTTTTTTTTATAATTTGAAAAATTGCTCCGTTTTTTTTTTTTTTTTTTTGCTAAAGAGGACGTTTGAATCTTGTTTCTACCTTAAATAGAACGGAAGTTATAGTTATTTTTGTTGCATGCATCTAACGAATATGTACATAACTTTAAAACTTTAAACGCGTTTTTCTCCATGATGCAATTTTTCCCGATTTCTTGCATTCAAACTCTTATAAGTCAGGAACCGATAGAGATAAAGATAAGAAACTTGGAGCATATCTTTTTCAAGCAATTTACGATAATTTTTATTCGGCGAATTTGAAAAAAACGTTTACTTCAAAAATTATGATTTTTTTAAAAAAAAGTATCTTCGAATTTTTCGAAATTTTTCTTCAAATATTTTTTATTTTTTATTGAATCAATATTTTTAAAATCGCCGAATAAAAATTAAAGCTTAGATATTTGTGCATACTTTTTTGAAAAAAAATTGAAAATTGACCAACAATATTTTGAGTTATAGCAATGTAAAGCAACCCCATTTTTTGAAAAAAACTGATTAAATTTAAATAAAAAAATGTTTTTTTTTTTCATATTTATGTTATGATTTTGCTTATTAAATAAATGATGAATCAGTTCAAAAAATTTCAAAACTCTAAAGTACATAATAAAAAATTTTTCAAAATGTGTCCCGGACCCCCTTAAGAGGTTTTCCATCTCCAGCTCAGTCACTTTCCTATGCTGGGCTGATGAGTGCTAATAAGCACTCCTCGGCTGGAAATGACTGAGCTGGCGGTGTATTTCACGTATTTCTGCTTTAGCCCTGGCTAATGGGCGGTAATTTACTGAATATAAATAGTTTACTCTCTAACCAGTGGCCAAATTATACCAGTGGTGAATATGAATGTAATTTTCCCTTCGGAGCGGATTTTGAAGAACAAATCTTAGTGTTTGATTTTGAAGGGACTGTTGACGTTACATCTTAAGTTATCCTTATCCCGAAAAGGATTTTTTTTTTTTTTTTTTTTTTTTTTTTTTTGAGACTAGTTTCCTTTTTACGATGAGTTTTTAACGGACCGTTTTCTTATTTGAAAATATTTATTATCCTTTCAGGCCTTTTTAGAAATCATTCTCTTTACCCTAATGGGGGTTTTATTGAATTCCTTTAGAATATGTTTTTTAATTTTACTTTTTGTTAAAAAATGAATGTTTTTCTTAGCGATACAAATTTTGCTAGTGTTTTGTCAAATGTTACCATTGAGCGACTTTCATTTTATTTTTCGACTGCTTTGGATGGTTTTATGAAAAATTGCTGTTCATTATGGTGTAATTTGAGTTTCGATTTATTTGTGTTTTTTTACAATTATTAGTTTTAATTAAATAAAACGGAGAATATGATACAAAACTTATGAAAAATTATAACTTACATCAATAAAGTAACCAACTATAGATCTACACAAACCTGAAAATTGAAGAAAGATAATTTCCAAGCAAAATTTAAAAACTAAAGATGAAATACTGAACCTGACTACAATCCTTGAAAACAAAACATAATCATTTTTTATTCGGTGCTCTGTGCTTTGCCATAAATTTTCAGAAAGAGCCAAATTTATTCTAATTATTCATAAAAGGACTATTGTTAATCAAACCATTAACACTTTGACTGCTCTACAAAATTGTAAATGTTCACCTCGAGACAACCGTTGGGACCCTAGCCATCGCATCTGATAGCCAGTGTCCCAAAGGAAACATCATTGACCACCGCAAACAACATCCATGGCAGTCAAAGTGTTAATACTAGAACAAAACAGTAATGTTACATTTCACTTTATTGTATGAGTATTGTACGAGAATGAGTATTTTTGTATACTAAAATAAGCTTTCCCCTTCATTGGATTCTTTTTAGTGTCGACAGAAACAAGACATGTGCTGTATTACAAGGATCCTAAAACTTTGAGAGGTAAAATCTCATTGTATTTAACTTGGTTTGAGGATCGGTTCCTTTTCATTAGTCTCAAATGTTTAATAAATCCTGTCGAATCTGTGTTTTCAATTTTTCTATAAATAAACCGCAAACTCCACTAATAGACAAAAAGCTAACTACTCCCCCCCCCCCCCCCGTCAAGGGTAAAAAGGTCAGTTTTCTAAATCCTACTCTGTGTAACCAAGTATCGACAACGAAATGTATTTCTTGTTCTGACAACTGCAGTTGTGAAGTGGAACTTCCGCCATAATTTGTAAATAATTTTGTAAATCATTGTTGTATTTCCCATGCAAAAACAATGTTTTCAGATGAAAATACAAAGCTTGTTAATATGATCACAGATCCATTTACGCTTAGGGAAATCGCAAAGACTAAAAATTTTCTTACGAATCCAAAGTTACTATGTGATATTCCCTCATTCGTGTCTTGGGGAAACCACAAACAAATTTATGCCGAGAAAAATCAAAATGGTTTCTTTTGAAAAATAAAAAATCAATCTTTACACGTGCACTCTAGATCACCCTATTCATCTTAAAGTAAATCACAAGTCCATTCCTATTTTGGAAAGTCATAGGGGTTTCACGTTCAAAAAAAAATACAAAATCTAAACTTTCGTACGGCCGCCCGATCCCCAATTCATTTTGCGGGAAGTACTTCCTAAATCAAAATTATGCGAAATCTTACTCGTTCTCAATCTAACTGTTTCTCAACAGCTGACACAAACTATAGTACAGATTGAGGACTTTGTATTTTCCAGGGATGACGTTTTACTTCATTTGAAAAAAAAAATAAAGAGACTAAGGCTACGGGACCAGATAGTATTTATCCAAAAATTTTAGTTGAATGTGTGGAGGAATTAGCAGATGTAATAGTAAATATTTTCAATGCTTCTTATAACTCGGGGACAGTGCCAGAGGATTAGAAGCTGGCTAACATTACACCGCCCTTCAAAAAAAGGGTCTAAAGGGAGTGCGGGAAATTATAAACCTGTGAGTCTAACTTCGGTGCTTTGCAAAATTTTTGAAACATTGATAAAAATTGAGATAGTAAATTTTTTAGAGACTAATAATCTATTGACTAGTTTTCAGTACGGTTTCAGGAAATGTAAATCTTGTGCAACTAATTTATTACATTTCTATGACAAAGTTGCCATGGCTTTAGACAAAGAGAGGCCTGTAGATGTTTACATTGATTTTCAAAAAGCCTTCGATAATTTACCGCATGTTGCTCTACTTAGGAAAATAGCTCATATAGGAATAGGAGGGAAAACTTTTATTTAGATAAAAAACTGGCTGACCGGAAGGAAACAAAGGGTAGTTAAAAGGGGAAATTATTCTAAATGGACTGAGGTTTTAAGTCGGGTTCCTCACGGATCAGTGTTAGGGCTTGTTTTGTTCATTGTTTTTATGAACGATATTCATAAATATATTTCTGGCAATATGAATTGCTTTGCTGATGATGTCACAGTTATGGGGAGTGTAGAAAATGAAGGCCATCAAATCAGCTGCAAGAGGAT
>NW_026558763.1:0-122269 GCF_026930045.1 Uloborus diversus
CCCTGGTGATAACTCAAAAAGTGACATTTTCCTCAAGTGCAGTGACTAAATTGATCATTTTTAAAAGAGCATTTTGTTTCTTAACCGCATCAATAAAAATAATTAGATATTAAATTAATAAATTTGAATAAAAAATATATGGAGTAAAATAAATTTTAATTGATGCAAAAAGGTCTAAATAGTGTGTTCAACTAAGTTTGGTGAAAATTGGTTTGAAAATAAAATTCTTAAAGATCATTATCTAAAAAGTATCCCAAGGTGCCCCACCTTCTCTATATTTTGTTTTGATTTTACTTCAAATTCATATACTATGTTGTAAACAGGATGAAGGAGAAGTTTTGTCAGCCCAGTCAGAAGCAACCAAATTTACTAGGGGCCGGCCTTGGCTCTCCTCCCATTTCCCTTTACAATCTGTTATACTTCTTTGTCAAAACATTTATTCAAACTTTTATTGTTTGTTTTTGCAGCAATTGATTTTTATTCCACTTTTTAAGGAAATTGTTAAATGCAGGGTTGGGTTTTGAACTGTCCAAAACTGGTTTAGGACAGGACAGATGGTTTTTACCTTCCAAAACTCTTAAACTATCTAAAAGTATGCTAAAGCTTAAGGGGTGTAATCTAATCAATTCTTATTTACTGCAAAATTCGTAATGCATAAATATAGATATTAATAAGATTTAATTAATGAGTATTTCATATTATTCTTCTAAAATTTTTATTTAAAAAATATTTTACTTAAAAAAAATTGCCAATATAACTCTGTTACATAAAAGCATCCTTATGTGACAGTTGCAGGGCCATATACAAAGGAGGGACTCTTAGGGTTCAACCCCCCCCCCCCTGAAAAGTTCGGTTTGACATTTAAATGTTCGTTTATGTTTAAAAATTTCCAAAAAATACTGTCCCAATGCTCAAATTTTTTAATATGTATATTAATTTCATAAATCGCTTTCATAAAAGACAAGACTTGAGCATTGGCACAACTTTCTTTATATTTCGTAAGCTCTGCATTAAAGTTTTCAAACCCTTCCCGAAATTATTTTCTGGTTTTATATATATATATATATATATATATATATATACGGCCCTGAACAGTTGGTAGAGTTATGAGAGCAGTTCTCAAAAGGTGGGAGCAAACACAGACTTCAACTTTGAAGCTTCAACGCCAAATAACTTTAATTTTAATTAATCTAAAATTTTTGAGGTAAATTATAATGCTGTATAGAGACAAGAATTGACATAAATTATGGAAAAAAAGCTCTTCAAATGCCCTTAAAAAATATTTTCTTTGTTGAATGGCACAACTTTGGACATACCAAAACGTTAACTGAGCAAATGTACCATTAAAAAATTTTTTTTTAATTATTTCCATACGTTTCAAAAAGAAAACTAAAGGCATGAATCTTACACTGAATAAGTTTTTGTTAATATTTTACACAAATAACAAAAGTAAAGACAGATTATTTACTTTGTAAACGATTTTAGAAAAAAGTAAGTTTGAAATTTGATGCATGTCCAAAGGTTACGATCTTTACAATGCTGTTATTTGAGAACTAAGTATATGATGTTTTCGTTTTAAAGGTATTTATCGATCCTGAGAATCAGTTTTTAATTGTTTAAAAGTGTTTTCAGAAGCTTTTATGCAGTATCTTAGAAGAAAAATAATTTTTCTTAAACATACATGTGAGATGTCCAAATGGCATTACGATCTTGACGCCGATAATTCTGTCCGTTTATTCATAATTTTTGATGATCCACTGTCTTCCAACCTCAATAAAAAAGGTTATTATAATGTTATCTTCTTTAATCCATTGGTATTTTGCATAATTAATACGCTACACATTGAACAATACATAAATTACAGTTGAAACATGGCTGGTTATGTTCGTAAGGAAAGCCATTTTGCGCTAAAATCGCCAAGCAAACCTCCATTGGCGACAACACAGTATACGATAAGCTAAAGGTTACCAGAGGGGAATTCCAGTTTGACAAGTGTAGTTTATCGTCAACTGCACCAGTTTTGGCGACTTTATCACCTGCGCTAGCAATTTTTTGTTTTTAATTTTTTAGAGTTAAATGAAATCGTCTGCATTTGATTTGTAAACAAATATCAGTTGGTAATTTTCATTCTATCTTGAGATTTAAGAGATAGTAAGCCTTTTGAATTAACAACATGTTTTGAAACAGTGCTTTAAACAATTTAATTAAGTTCTTTTATGGAATTTGTGTTGTATATATATGCTTTTTGAAGTCATTATTGATTTTTAATACCTATTTGCAAAAGGATTTATTGTAAAGTTTAATGATCACACGAGATTATGTCTCCTAGAAGTAGAACAAAAAGTGAGGTTCTGGTAGAAGTACATTCTAAGTTTGGAAAATATCTGCAGAAATGAAAGTTAATAATCCAACAAAATACAAATGTTATTTAATAAAATAAGCTACGAGTTTGTATAGTTTTTTCCATGAAGCTTTTTTTTACCTTTCATCAACTTCTTTAAAATCATTCCAAAACTTTATTATATGTAAAGAGCAGTATGTATAGCCATTCAAGTACTTCATTAATGTCCTCTTTATTATTAAATTTCAAAATTCAAAAAGTAGTAAATAAAATTTTCATTGGAAAAGTTAAAAATCAGATTAACAATTGTCAAAAATGGTGAAACTTACATTATGATGATGTCCAAAAATCCGTCACCTACAGGACAACAATGGCCAAAATCTGTTACCTACAGACTGCTGATTTGATTTGCTAATTAACAATTTTTACAAATACCTGCTGTCTTTTCATGTTCATATATTGTGCTCTAGGTATGCATGCTGTAGATTAAAAAGCAAAATTGATGTCAAATTTGAAAATTTTTGAAATTGCTCAAAGTTAACTTTTTTGTTCCCACCTTTTGAGAACTGCCCACTGGTGTTTTCCTGTGATTATTACTGGGCACATGCATAGCGTAATTAGCTTTAAAGAGTGCATTAATATGACAGACAATATCAAAGCATCAGTTATGTTACTTTATTTTCACAACATTAAATTATGATATTTCAGAAATGATTGTAAATACCATTAATGCATAACTACCATTTTCATTTTCAATCCAAATACTTTTCAGAAATTATATATTTGTATACAAGTAATGAAAGAAATACTACTTTTATAAACGAACCAATATTATTTTTACGATATTAAAAGCAAATAAACCGTGATTTAAGCATTACAGTTGTACTATTTAAAGAATTTAATTTGCGCAGGTGGAAAATATTGGATATTTTCGAACCCTACGTAAAACGCAGATGCTCTTGTGTTTTTTTTTTTTTTTTTTTTTAGGTCACTGTTGAAAGTAATTGGGTCAAAGCTCATTGCAGAAACTTTGTCAACTAAGCCCCAGTCCTGCAAAGCTGTAGTAACTGCAACAGCTTACAAAAACGGTCTTTTAAAATTATGTTTATTACATAATTTAAATGTGATTGGTTACATTCACAATTAATTACATGATCAACAAAAGTCTAATGTGTGCTCAGTAACCTAGTTATACAGGTATAGCTACTTGATATTTTAATCATCCTCAACTGCGTCAACATTTTTCACAAAGGTAGAAGACAGAGCTATGTCCACATTTCTCGTGGGCCCAACGTTTGCACATCGTACATTGCATCCATTCTTGTAAAAATGTGCCCCGCGTGTATTTGTTTTGTTTCGTAATGGTTTCAGCAACTTAAAACTAACCACACTTTTACATAAATACACTAATGAGTAGCGATTTCACTAGGGATTAACATGAAATAATATGCACATTCAATTGATAGTGGAAGAGAAACAAAATGCCAAACACGAACTGAAAAATTTATTTTGAGCACTTAATAACAATCAAGTTGTTATTAAGTGCTCAAGTTGTTATTGATTGTCAAGTTCACGAGCTCCCGAAGTACCTGAGACTCTGCACCAGGTGGCAGTGACCTTGAGCAGCTTGAGTTGGTTGTAAAATTTACCTCTGCTCTCACAATTTTCCCCAATTCGACTTGTGACAAAGTACCCCGCTCTCCCCTACTTCGAAATGCTGTCTCATCCACATCATTGAACGTCATCACCATCTGCCAACAGTTTGCCTCCATGTTTCGCTGGACCAAACAGATGGAAAGAGCACGAAAACAGGTCTCGGCAGTAAGATGGATGAGCAGGGTGGCGACAGATCAGGGAAATCAGGGAGATCAGGGAAAAATCAGGGAACTTTATTAATCAGGGAAAAGTCAGGGAAATATCAGGGAATTTTGAAAAAATAACAAAAAATCAGGGAAAATTGATTTTATCAAGAAAAAATTTTTTTTTTGCTTTACAAAATTAAGTTCTCTAATTCCCTATGCATTTTCCGCCAATTATCTGTTCAAAAAAAAAAAAAAAAGTAAAATTAATGAGGTGCAATTATACACTGCCGCATATTTGCGCATCTTTTTTCCTCAACGTCAAAATATTGAATCTGACTTATTAACCACAGGATGAACTTCCAAAGATTGCTTCTGTGTCTGTTAGGTTGTTTATTTTACCTGGCTTGAAATTTCCTTTCACGCTTTCAATGCTACGTAAAATAAACAACCCTACAGGCAAAGAGGAAGCCTTCATTAATGCCTTAGCTCCTTTGCCTTTATTCCATTGTCTCGAAGTAATTAGCATACTGTAATCGCAATTTCAAGAAGAAATCTTTGGTTTTTGAATTAATACTACAAAAGCTTAAAAATTATTGCATTATGTTTTTAATTTAATTGCTAAAATTGAACTTTCAATCAAAAAAAACTTTTTTTTTGCCGTTATACTATTTGCAGTCACCACAGATCATAAAGGTTTTCTTTTCTTCAGTCTTAAATGATACTTTTATTTTATAACCAAGTTGTATTCTTCTTTTATATATTTTGAAATTACTTAATTGCTTTTTTTCTTTTTCCTTTTATTTCAAAGTTGTTAGTTACAAAAGCAATCTAAGATTTTTTTCGTTACATACTGAAATCATTTGAAATAGAGTTAACTTGTGTACTTAAGTAAATATCTTTATTTTTTTTATTGTTCAAATGCTGTATTCATTCATTAAAACCTGTGTTTTTGATTAGAGAAAAGCTCCCTATGAATGGATGTCAAATGGTTTCATCTTTTTTGCATAAATATGTCAATTAGTTATATAAGAATAACTACATTACTTCTATTCTTCTTAAAATTCTTATGCTAAGTGGTTTCTGGAAGTAAAGTTTTTTTTTTATTTTAATTTTCTATATTCTTTCCGTATAGAAAAATTTAATATACTATTTTGTAGGCTTTTTCCCCAAAAAATTTTGACTTGATGTGTTTTTTTTAACTATTTTATTTAAAAGTAGCATCTTTTAAAAATATATCTTTAATTCAACAACTTAAAACGTTTAAAATACTGCATTTGATACAAACATACAATGGATTTCAAGTAGCCCAAAGAAAGAAAACCATTATCATTGGTAACGTAAATCAGGGAAATTTGGTGAACTTAATCAGGGAAAAGTCAGGGAACTTTTTTTCACAGTTCCTGTCGCCACCCTGATGAGGTAGTACTGGAGCCATCTTAAACAGATGAATGACATGAAGTCCTACTTTAGATGAGACAGCAACCCTAAGACTTCAATGCAGCTGGAATGCAGGCTATGGTAAAATTATGGGATGAGTGCATACCTTATTTAAGATGATATGGAAAAATAAAAAAAAATTCCAAGTGGAAAATTATTTTTTATAATGTGTTGTGACTTTTTTAATGACTTACACTTGTAAATTTGCCTGTAACTCGACAAATTAAATGCTGTATTTTTATTATGAATGTAAAAATTTTTTTTAAAATAGGTTTTTCTTTTGTTGATTACAATTAAAAATTTTAAGATGCTTTTTTTTTGCCTGTAGGTGCTTATTCATGCCCAGTTCGGCTCTTTAAACCGGTCATCGCAACATAGACATCGGGAGATTCAGCTCTGATGCAAGTGATTTTCAGACGTTGAAAAGTTTTCGGTATAGTTATGCTGTCTGAGCATTCTTTTGAAAGAGGACATTCATCGTTACACTTCTTTGCACAGTGAAATAATATTTTATTATTTTATACCAGAATTTTTTAAAATTTTGAATCCAAGAATGCTTCTTGAACATAGCCTGTGTATAAACATCTCTCACGCGAGGTCCCTTTAATTGCAGGATACAAAAGTCTTATTTATATGTTTTTATGAAAACTTCCCACTTAGGGCATAAATTTAGAGTCATCGTGAAAGAGGTGCCTTTAACAACTGACGTTTTCATTTGTTTGTTGATAGAAATCCGTAACCTTGTTGAATATTCTCTAATGGTCAGAAAAAGATATATTATCCATGTTTTCATTTTAGAGACATTTGCTGTACTAGGTAAAATTTGGCAGTTTTGAAGTTGAACTGAAAAAAATAAGACAAAGAATATAGTGTTTTGTAATAAAACAGTTTATTATATAACTTAGCTCAGATTCCTTCTTTGAGCTACTGCTTTATGTGAAAAATCATCTTTAAATTATTTGGACATGTCGGATCCTATGAAAACAAACTCCAATGTGCATGAAACAGTGTGCACCGAAGCAGTGTGCACCATATGCTTGTGACTACTGTAAAAAGACATTTTCTCATAAAGGACGTTGGAAGAGCCATTTCTGGTTTCATTTATACACTAATGAAAAACCATATTCTTGCGAGTATTGTAAAATGACATTTCATTTTAATTCAGGTTTGAAAACCCATTTGAGGATACACACTAATGAAAAACCATATTCTTGTGAGTATTGTAAAAAGAAATTTTCTGATAGTTCTACTTTGAAAAAACACTTGAGGATACACACTAATGAAAAACCATATTCTTGTGAGTATTGTAAAAAGACATTTTCTTTTAATTCAAATTTGAAAACACATTTGAGGATACACACTAATGAAAAACCATATTCTTGTGAGTATTGTAAAAAGACATTTTCTTTTAGATCAAGTTTGAAAACCCATTTGAGGAAACACACTAATGAAAAACCGTATTCTTGTGAGTACTGTAAAAAGACATTTTATGATAGTTCTTCTTTGAAAAAGCATTTGAGGGTACACTCTAATGAAAAACCATATTCTTGTGAGTTTTGTAAAAAGACATTTTCTCAGATTGGAAATTTGAAAACACATTTGAGGGTACACTCTAATGAAAAACCATATTCTTGTGAGTTTTGTAAAAAGACATTTTCTCAGATTGGAAATTTGAAAACACATTTGAGGGTACACTCTAATGAAAAACCATATTCTTGTGAGTTTTGTAAAAAAACATTTTCTCAGATTGGACATTTGAAAAAACATTTGAGGATACACTCTAATGAAAAACCATATTCTTGTGAGTTTTATAAAAAGACATTTTCTCGGGCGATACATATGAAAACACATTTGAGGATGCACACGAATGAAAAACCATATTCTTGTGATCAAGGTTACTAGACATTTTCTCTGAGTTAAAGTTTAAAAACACATTTGACGATACATACTGAAGAAAAACCATTCTTTTCATCGGTGCTCGCCGATGTTGCTGATTCTAACATTGCGATGCATGGGCAGTAAAGGGTCATTCCATACAGATTCAACGGATGAGTGCGCTCGACCATTTATAATTTTTTTGAAACTCATATCACAAAAAGATGCATGTGAATGATGCTTAAAACCACTTTTATTTTTTCTCTAACCTTAACCCTTGATTTTTTAGAGGTCATCAAAAGTGATTTTTGCAGTCAAAAAGGGGACTTTTAGACCTTTGCATTTTGGCCAAAATCTATTTGAATTACATTTATGGCAGTTAATTTTACGTTTTGATGTTAAAGTGCATAAGATGATAGTCTTACATGCTGAGTTACGTGGCTGTAACTTAATAATTAAAATAATGACAACAGGTTAAAGTTCAAGGTCAAACGTAAAATTTTTACTCATTTCAAAGGGGGATAACTCGCGTAGGGGACGGAAACACAAAATGAAATACGGCAAAAACTAATCACTGGAACCATGCTAATAAGAATATGTAACTGTTGCTGTGTGTTTGCTTACCCTTTATTGGTCACAGCCCCTCAAAGATCAGAAAAATGACATTTTTAGACCCCTGTAAACCAAAAGGGGATGGAATTAAATATAAAATTTGTTGGCCAATTGAATATTCCATTCAAGTACTATACAGGTTATATATATTGTTTTGTGTATTTGGTTTCTAAAAAAGATACCTGTCTTTGACATTGTGCAATTTTGCTAGTTAATTTACGCACCAAAACAGAAATAAAAAGTTTGAAAACTTCATTGCACTTTCTTAAATGGCCTATGTAATATATTATACTGAAAAAACATATTTTAAGTATAAAAAAACTATTTTAATTTGATGACTTAGAAATATTTGGATATGAATAAGTAGTTCGTACTTGATTGACAGCTTAAGTAGTTAATTTATAGACTACCTACACACACAAGTTTTCAATACACACCAACACATACTCTGTACATTAACATATCTAAATTGCCTTAAACATATGCAAAAACATTATATATACAAAATTTAAATTTTAAAAAGCGCGTTTTTTATTTCTTGTTTGAGTGTAGTTTTGAAAAAATTAACTCGCCTAGTAGTCACCTAGTAAGTTGTAATGGTGACTCAAGTATATGACGTTTTGGAATGCTTTATCAAGGCACATTCATAATTTGATACTTTGAAAATGTACTAGGAGCAAGACAATGACAGGAGTTCTAAATTTAGTGATCAACACAAGCTATGTAGAAACGTTTTTGACAATAATGGGCATTTTCCTTTGATAGTCTTTTTAGTAACACACTATTCGTCATACCTATTGCTAGGGGACAATTTTACAGAGATAATTTAAGTATAAAAATAATTATTTTTATACTTAAATTATCTTTTTCTAGTTACAGTTTTTTCTATATTACAGAGCACACTATATGTAATTTAAGAAAGTGCAATGAAGTTTTCACACGTTTTATTTATGTTTTAGAGTGTGAATTAACTTGAAAAATTGCTCAATTTCAAAGACCTGTATCTTTTTTAAAAACCAAATACACGAAACAATATATATAACATGTATAGTACTTGAATGGAATATTCAATTGGCCCAGAAATTTTATTTTTAATTCCATCCCCTTTTGGTTTACAGGGTCTAAGAAAATTTTCCTCAATTTTCTTATCTTTGTGGGGCTGTAATTTATAAAGGGTAAATAAACACAGAATTACAGCTATATTTTCTCATTAGTGTGACTCCATTGATTAGTTTTTGCCAAATTTCAATTTGTGTTTTTATCCCCTAAGCGAGTTATGACCCTTGGAAATGAGTAAAAATTTTACATTTGACCTTGAACTTTGACCTGCTGCCATTATTTTAAATATTAAGTTACAGCTACATAACTCAGTGTGTGAGACTATTATCTAATGTACTTTAACATCAAAATGCAAAATGTTCTGCCATGATTGTTATTTAATTAGATTTGGGCCAAAATACAAAGGTCTATAAGTCCCATTTTTGACTACGAAAATGACTTTTGATGACCTCTAAAAAATCAAGCGTTAAGGTTAGGGAAAAAATAAAAGTGGTTTTAAACATCATTCATATGCATCTTTTTGGGATATGAGTTTCAAAAAAATTAAAAATGGTCGAGCGCATTCATCCGTTGAATCTGTATGGAATGAGCCTAAAATGTCGTGATAGTGTTCTAATGCATTGTGATGTTTCGGTAGATTTTCTGTTCGCTAAATCAGGTGTGTCGTCGACGGGGGGGGGGGGGGGGTCATGGCGCTTTGGGCTCTATTGAATTTTTTAGAAGTGTTTGGAGTTTTCTTATTCTTTGTTTTGTTGAGGAGGGGGGGGGCACTCCTGAATAAATATAAATAATATAAATTGAAAATCATTTCTCTAACACCAGTAACAATTTATTTCTTATGTTTTTGGAGAAGTTGACTCCCCCCTCCCTCCTCCTCTCGTAATTATGAAGTAACAGTACGTGTGTGTGAGATGATTATCAACTGAACATGATGTTTTTGATTCTATGAATATGTTTTGAGTGTAAGTACGAAAAAATTGATAATACAATTATTTCAAACAAGCGTAGTATTTTAACAAGTGAAATTGTAGGCTTTGTTAGTTTACATTAGCCTGATGAAATCATGACTTCAATAAAGTGATTAAAAACATTAAATTCTAATGATTTTTTGAATCTTTATTTCGCAGTTTTAGAGAATGTGATTCTGAATATTAAGTATGTTTTCAGTAAGTTACCGCCCTTTTTATAGCCAGCTCTAAGGCAGAAGAAATACACAAAAAATACACTGCCAGCTCAGTCATTCCATCCAAGGACTGCAGTTTCGTGCCTGTTAGCGGTCATCAACTTGGGATATAAAGTAAAAGAGCTGAAGATGGAAAACTTCTTAAAGGAGCCAAGAGTGCCAAGCAAACTGGTAGCCAGTGACGGATCTAGAACTCAAACAAGGGGGGGGGGATTAACCTCGGTCCTTGTGGGGAGTCGCTGTATAAAAGTCTGAAAATACTATATGCACTTCAGTTGGATCTAAAGCTAAAGCTGCAAATTACCGCCCTATGGCCAGAGCTAAGAGGGAATTGCAAGCAAACACCAAAAACGTCAGTTACAGCATTCAGAGATGGTGCTCCAGCTTTGTGCTTATGAGTCTGGAGTAACTATAAAACCATGCTCCGGCAAAAGCCTCAAAAAAGCTGAGTAGATTATCACATTGGTAGATAAAAATACATTCGCATAACAGGAAGAGGTGTGCAAATATGGTATGGCTCCCTATCGAAAAAGTGAAGATAAAAGCTAGGGTATAAACATTGTTTATAACCCCCATTGTTGCAAACCCCCAGCTATTGCTAGAGAAAGGTATAGTAAAAAGAAGTGGATCCGTGAAGGGGGTCTGGACCCTCCCTTCCCTCCCCAAATTTTCGGAACGTTTTGGTGGCACAGTTAGATGAGATGGGGTTGACGTTACTTCCCAAGTATTTTTCCTTACTAAAGTCAATTTCAAGCTTTCTTTAGCAATATTAGAGGTTCGAATGCTCTTTCCAGAAATTTGCACAAATAAAAGGTTAAAAACGTAATTTTATGTTATCTGTGATAACGTTAAGGTAATGGGGAAGGTCCAGAGGCTCTCTCGGAAAGTATTTTGCTGTAGAATTCGGGAAAACACGATTGTAGGCTATCTTTGGGGACATTAGAAGAGGAATACTTTGGTGATTTGCTTTGGAAACTTTTCAAAATTGGAGTCTAAGAAGGAGTTTTACCTCATTTCTGGTGAATTTACCTCACTATAGGCAGCTCTCCTTAAAGACGCAATTTTAGTTGATGCTTAGTTAAGTTTAGGAAATGGAAAGTTTTGGATGCTCTTTATGGAAATATTTTAACGACTAAGTTTTCGAAAGGCGGCCCCTAGAAGTTTTTAACCCTAAAGTTCGAATAAAACCCAATTGTTCGCCTCTGGCAACATTAGAGAGATCTCCTAACGTCACTAAAGTTATGTCAGGTCTTTATTTTGGATTTTTTTCAAATTTGAGGCTTTAAAAATGACTTAAAGTTTAGGTTTGGGAAAGATAGAGGAAAGAGGACTCCTGCTTCCTCTTGACTCTATCGGCCTCCTTCTCTCAAGAAATATCTTTCAAGAGGTCATTTTTAGTTTTTTTTAGAAAGAAGGTGCAGGGATTCTCTCGACGAATTTTTGAAAACGAAGTTTAAAGCTGTCTTTGCTGATTCTGGGGAGGGGGGGGGGGGTGCTAGGGAGGATCGTCCGGAAAATTATCAAAGTTGAAATCTAAAGCGTATTTTTTGGCTACGTTTAAAGACTTGAAGCATCTAGAGAAGAATTTAGGTATCTTCTTCGGCTACATTTGGAGACTGAGATTTCAAAGACTCAATTTATTCTATCTTTTATAGTAATACAAGCTGTGTTATTGAATAAAAATACAGTTAGTATGCACAAAATCAACGGGAGAGAATGACATAAAATGATATAATATGGCACGTATAATATGTAACATGGCACGTATAATATGTAACAATAATAAAATGCAGCACTACCATAGTACTGTATAGTAGATTAGGAAAAGAGTGAGTGTTCGGAGATCTTCTCCAGAACTTTCGAAATCGAAGTCTTTAAAACGCATTTAAGGCTCTCTTGGATGATGCTAGGAGACGCACTGGGGTTCGGGGGCTGTCTTCTGAAATTTTTTAACATTGAAGTTTTGAAAGCATAATTTTAATTTATATTTTGATGGAATGGGTTGTCTCCAAAGAAAATGTTTCAAGCTTGAAGGCCTGAAAATGAATGTTTGTAGTCACGTTAAGAGAGCGGAGAGTTTGAATAAAAAATTTCGATATTAAAGCTAGAAAAACAAAATTAAGCTTTTTATATGGTATTGCTAGGGGAAGGAGATTCGATAGTTATTCTCCGTCCTAAAAACATGGTTTAGAGCTCACTTAGGCAACGATAAATATCAATAGGAGAAGTTTCACACAAGAAGTAATTTGAAATGGAAGCGCCGAAATAAAATTTCATTCTATGTTCGTCCAAAAAAGGGGTGAAGATTATGTAAATTGGAAAAAAAAAGCAAGAAAATTTTCTCCAGAAATATTCGGAAATAGTGTACTAAAAATCCAATTTTATATAATCTTTGGTGACATTAGGAGGAAGCAGGGGCTCACCCAACAAAATTTTCCGAAGTTAGTGGCCTAAAAAGTTTTAGGCTCTCTTTGTAAAAGTGTTGCAGTACTTAAAATCTCCGAAAATTCGGTTTTATTCAGAGTAAGTTTTGAACTCATGGGGAGGGGGGGGGGCTATAGCCCCATTAATCTGAAATCGAAGTAAAATATATAAATGTGTTAATTTGATCAGTGCTACTTCTATATTAGCCACCAGTTTGTTTGGCACTCTTGCAGGGTTGTTTGGTTTGAACCATGGTTTAAACCAAGTGGTTTTAAAAAAAAAATGTGTTTTTTTTTTTTTTTTTTCAAAATGGTGTTTTTGAAAAAAAATTTTTTTTCCTCAAAAATGTTTTTATAAATTTTACATGTAATTGCTAAGAGTAAAATCTAATTAATGGAAAGTAACTAGGAAAGTTTTATAGATATATTACAGATTTAATAAATTTAGAAACTTATATTTTTTAAGATAATGCAAGTTTTCTAAATAGTTTTTATTTTGTTTTTTCTTTTTTTACGTCTATGCAGCTTTCCTATTAGGTACAAAAATATAAGCAGACCAACTAATTTTTTCTAAAATTACATGGAAAAAAAATCCAAGTAGCTCTTTTCTAATTTTATTTATCGTTATTTTTCAGTCTTTTGCATTTCAAAATAGTCCATAAAGCATATTTCAACCAAAACTTCATGTACTACCTAATTTGCTTGATTACTTAACATTTATTGAAATATATTATGTACCATTGAAGCGATGCATAGTGTAAAAATATCTCAGTACTAGAATATTCAAATGATGAGAAAAAAAAATAACTAAGAAAGTCCAAGAACACTTGAGTAGGCATAAAATTGCGCTTGTACCTGCACACTTTTTGCATTCCCGATAGACGATGCAGTCTGAACAAGAAAAGAAAATGTAAAATTATGAAAACAGGAAACATTCATGTAACTATGTGCTCCGATAAAAGGAATTTGATGCCAAATTTTCTCCTTTCAAAAAAACTTTTTTTTTATCCCAATCAAATAAAAAAAAGTCTCACGTATTAATGGTGAAAGATATATTAAAATATATTAACAGAGTATATTCCTTTTAGTTTGTATTGAGGCTTTTAATTAAAATGATTTTTTTTTCATTAATAAAAAAAAGTATTCCTAAATGCATTAAACTAGGAGAAATAATGTGTACAATGGAAAACATAGTGATTTTCTTAAAACCTACTTGTCCTGCAGGGGCGGATTTATGGGGGCAGAGGGGGGCAATGCCCCCAGTTTTGGGAGGACTTTATGTAGTAACAACACATCTTCCAAAAATTTAAAATAAAAAATCTTTTTTTTTTTTTTTTGAATAGTTCAGAAGAGCATGGGTGGATTTATGGGGGGGGGGCAAAGGGGCAATGCTCCCCAATTTTGGGAGAAGTTTATATAGTAAAAACTGATCTTCCAAACTCTTATAACAAAAAAAAAAAAAATCATGATTTTTTCTTTTTTGAATAGTTCAATGAAAATGAAGAGAATAGCGAGTGTCCTTTTCTGAAGGGAGAAAAGAAAAAGAAAAAACTGAACATTAAATAGTTAGTACAGCTGTCACTGGGGTACTGAACATTGGTCTAAATTCACTATTTTGGACTGAAAACCATTTGGACAAGTATAGAATGAAAATATATGCTAAACGAGCTATGCATTCAGCTGCAGCACTTATAATTGACGTTTGGGACCCTCCCTCCCCCTCCCCTATTTGCGCTAACAGAACGATCTACTCGTTACGATTTGTTTTCTCTCTTTTCAGAATGTTTATTTTCAATTTGCGTGATTTCAAAAACTAGATGTTTTGAGCTGTTAAAGACAAAAGATTTTGAAGAATCTTCTAGATTCACACGTTCAAATGAAATTGGCTGATTTGAAATGTATGCTATTGCAAAAGAAGTACATAGCTAAAAGGTTTTTGTACAGCAAAATACTATCAAATGTAACAGTTAACACCATACTCAACGAATGTATGTATACATACATCATGTTATAACAATGAAACAAAAAACTGGAAGAATTGTCCAACCATTGAACAAACAGAAAGTAAAATCACTGTAAACAATGCGTTAATTTTTTAGGGGAAAAATTAGGAATCTCAATCCCTGGCAGTTCAGAACTAAATTTCTGATTTTCCAGAATCATTCATTGTAAGGAAAACGTCTGAATAAAAGGAAAATATATATTTCCGGCACGAAAGTTTTGCACAATTCTTGTAAGATCGCATTATTACCTGATGAAATGTTTTTATAACTGTGTTTTCTTTATTTTTTAAAGAAAAAAATTTGTATATATGAAACTAATAGTTAGAACTGTATTTCATGCGCTTGGAAAATTTTCGGCTTGTCTTTTTTTTTTTTTTTTTTGAGAAAGTAAAGTAAATAATATCGCAAACTGAATAAATTTCAGTTATTTGAACGTTCTGATTAATTGAATATTTTTACTTAGAGGGAAAGTACCATTTTCCTTACTTTCTAAATACTGTTTAAAAATTAAGGTAAGTCATAATCATCTAAGTCTAAATGAAACAGTTATTGTTATTATTGAAATCTTGAGTAATTCAGTCATCAAAAGTTTTGGAAAAATTTGCTGAAATTTGATAAAAACCTTACACAGATTGGTAAAATCGTAAAAATCCTTTAACTGTAAAAACTGATGAATTTTCGTTAAAATTGGAAAAAATCAAACAAAAATCTGCAGGTAAGAGTGAACTACATCCAGGGTCGGATTTGCCTATAAGATAAACAAGCTATATCTTAGGGCCCCTGGTTTGAAGTGGGCCCCTAACTCCCAAAAAATTGTGATTCATTCCTTGAAAAAATGGAAAGTGCTTGAAAAACTAATTTCATTTTCAAGTACTTGAAAACCTTGAATATTTGGAAACGTGTGGCTACAAACCTTAAGTTTTAAAATTTCTTCCAAATTGTAGGGGGAGGAATGCCAAAATGTGTCAAATTCAGCTGCTTGCTACATCCTGCATCAAACGAGCTGATGTGTGCATCACATGACTTCCTTTTACTCCAATTTAATGTCATTTCCCCATTATTCGCTATTTTAATGTGATTCAATATTTATTCTCTAAATATCACCAACAATGGCCAAATTGAAACCAAAAAAAAAAAAAAAACTCCGCCAAATTTGTCGCCAAGTTGGCGACAAAACTTGGCGACCAAAAGACTGGCGATCTATCGCCAAGTGTCCGACAAATTATAACGCCACTTGAGTTTACATCGAAATTAACAATGATTTCCCCCCAAAAAGGTGCAAAAGACCCCCTTAGGAACATCCGAAAGCAACCAAAAGGGGAGGTGCACAACTAGACCCCACTACGAGTCTATGTACCAAATTTCAACTTTCTAGGACATACCATTTTTGAGTTATGCGAGATACATACGCACTTACACACATACGCACATACATACAGACGTCACGAGAAAAGTCGTTGTAATTACCTCGGTGATGGTCAAAATGGATATTTCGCGTGTCTATACATTCTTAGGCACTTTTCCGCATGTGGTCGAATCGAAAAAAAAAACTCAACATTCATTTGGGGGTGAGCAAAATGGAAATTAAGGGCGATTTTTGAGTGAAAATTTTTTCGCGAATACAATACTTCCTTTTTTGTAAAAGGAAGTAAAAAGTAAAAATCATGGTTCTCGCGTTTGTAACATATTACTTGAAATAGATTTTTGTGACTTACATGCTTCATATCTTGCTATTTATTTAATCCGAATGCAAAATTTTGGAAATTCTTTTGCATTGATTGTTTTTGTCTTACTTTTACTGCATATTGTTATTCTGTTTAGCCCGGGAAAAAAGTGATACACTACCCCTATTCCTTTTCGTTTTCTGCACTACTTATAATTTAAAAAAAATTGTAATGAGAAATTAAAGTTTATTTTTTCTTTTAAGCTTAAAATGGCCGTTTCTTACAAAGTTTGAACAATACTGTACAACTGTATAATCTACTACTCAACTTCAGAGACCTGAAAGTGCAAATTTTTGAAAGGTTCTAAAATCCCTGAAAAGAATTGGCGCAGTATAGCCTACTACGGCTCTTGAGCGAAAAACCCAATCTAACCAACCAAACCTTGAAAATAATTAGACAAGTATTTGAAACTCCTAAGCAAAGTGTGCTTCAATTTTATTTCTTATCAAGTATATAAATTAAGAATTGTTCAAATGGGTAGTAAGTTACTCAATTGATACCTATTCTTTAAATCTGTGCACGATTTCTTTTAAAGTATTAACTTGCATCGCAAAGCACTTTTAAAGCGTAAAACTTTTTTAAAAAATTATTTGCCCATTATTTCCTATTAACCCTTATAAAACTTCAAAATGCAGAATTATATATCCATTTTATATAATTTCCTCCGCGGGAGTAACCCCCGGGCCCCCTAAAATTGGAGATATTCTATATACTCTCTTAATACCAGCCCCTTCTCTTTTAAGATCAATTCAAAAAGGACAGCATGATTATACACAGTAACGAACAGACATAAAAAAATTAAAGAATGGCCTTATGCATCACAGAAAACAGATGAAAACATGGGAGAGGGGCAATCAAAAAAGTTGCTCCAAAAAAAATCCTGCCCCCCCCCCCCCCCCCCAGGAACTCATTCCTAAATCCGCCTATGTTGTCCTGTTTCTATAATTGTTGTCACTGATACGTTAAGTAAATAAATTACATGATTTGTAACTTTTTTAAAAATCTTTAAACAAAATATGTGTTGATTTTTTAATTTTTAAAGTTGTATAATGTACATCACACTTAAATGATTCATTTTTAGATACGTCAAAATACTTTCCATGTTTAAGGATGCATGATTTTAATTTTACTTTTCTATTCATAGTAGATAGCTATGATTATGAGATAATTATTACTGGTAAATAAAGGTTTTGTTACATGGAAACATTTATAGGGTCCTTAAAGGTAGTTTTTGACGCTGATTTCAAATATCTACGAAATTTTTTTTTGCCACCCACAGCGTTTGTGTAATCATAGGTTTTAAGGTATTTATTTTTCCCAAGTTTTCCTATAACACGTAATGATAAAAACTAATTGACTGGTAAACAAATACTTCGTTAAATGAATCATTTATGGTTTTGCTAAGGTAATTTTTGACGCTGATTTTAAATATTTAATCAGTTTTTCCATCACCCACACAAGCGGAACATCTGAAAATCAAATAAAATATTTTTATTTATTTATTTATTTATTTTTTCGGAATCGGAAGACGAATTTATATTTGCTCAAGCAGTTTTATTTATTTATTTTAAGTTTATAGTCGAGCACAGCCGTAGTACAAGTCAATTTTAGTTAATTATCAATGAAGTTAACTAATCAATAAACTAAAAAAAAAAAAAAACTGTGATATATGTACAAAAATGAAATAAAACACAAAAATTTTGACTGCGCGAAGTTTTGTCCGCGCGAAGTTTTGCCCACGCGAAGTTTTGACTGCGCGAAGTTTTGACCCATTACCATGGACTAGCTCTCAACGTCTCCAGATCTCAATCCTATTGGGATGATCTAGGAAGAGTTGATCCACGGCGTAACACCCTCTAAGGAAGAATGGGCCTTGTTGCCCCAATCATTTATTGCAGGGGTGCCCCCTAATCGCGAAGTCCCCCTCCAAAAAAAAGAGAAAAATACCCGTCAAAACCACCCTCCCCTAAAAATTTGAATGGCGCTGTCTGTGCATTACCCTTCCTAGGTGGGCACCCCTATGTCCCCTGGCACCGTCATAAACAGTATGAAAGCTCGTTGTGAAGCTTGTATGCCAGTGCAAGATGATTTATTTATCTAAAGAAATAATGCTTCACAGAGATCAAGGATTGCATACAATGCGCCTTGCCTCCGGACAGACACAGGAAAGATTTACATCACAAGTGAAAATAACACCCAGGGCACCGGCGGGAATCGAACTCGCAACCAAGTGCGCCCGTATGGATAGGGGGGGGGGGCAAGTGGGAGCTCAAGCCTTCCCCCTTAGAATTTAAAACTTCTTTGCTTTAAGTACTTTTTTCTTTGCAAAAATGTAAAAACATTTCTTCTTCAGCCGTTAATGAATAAGTTATTGAAAATGTCAAATTTTAATAGCTCTAAGCTGCACTGAAATCAGTTTCTATGAGGAAAATATCCTGCTAAACCATGGCAAAAATATCTAAGCCTCCCCCCCCCCCTAAAAATTTTACACATGGGCGCCCTTGCTCGCAACTTTCCGGCTTGGAAGACGAAGCTTCCACCAAGGCCTCCTGTGCAAGGTGATCACACTCCAAATTAGGCAGGCCTTTCCTAAGATGAATGCCCAATTAAAATAATTTTCCACCTTGTAATGTTTCTGTGTTATTTATCCCATTTTGCAGATTTTATGTTTGTGCCCTTTTGACCATGAATCAAGAAGTGTTCGAAGATGGTGTTGAAGAGGAGGAGCTGTTCCTTGTCATACTCCGTTGCGAGCATGGAGGCGGACGCCAGATATTGAAATGAATTTAAACTTAGGCTGCGCCTATTGACACGGAAAGCCCGTGGCAGTAAGTAACCAAAATAAGCTATTGTCACGGGCGACGGAAGTGTGATGGCTACTATAATTGGCAGTTTATCGTTTTTTTCTTTGCCAAGCACAGAATCTTGGGGAAAGGGAAAATCTTCGTTTTACGTAGGCAACGTTCCACGTTTTGCATTGTTGCTTGTACGTATTAATTCTAACTCGATGCGCGGGGGTCGTCTATATAATAAAATTGTGTTGTTATTTAGATTCTTAAATACATTTTATCCATTACTTTTCACATTTTTTTTTCTCGCAATTGTTTTTTAAATTGTTTGAGGGTATTTTACAAATTATGATTCGGAGCTGGGTGTTCATTGACATTATTATTTTCGCTACATGTTTTTTAGTTCTTATTTTCTATCTCGGAAAGTATACGTTATAATAATGTAGACATTCCGAGTTATGCATTGCCGAATGACGCATAACATGCATTTTTTTTTTTTACTCCGGTTTTACTTTGTAGTTAAATTGCAGTTCGTATACGATTTGAGGTGAGCAAGAGGATAAGAGGATTGCTTTTAAAGATTGAAATTCATGTTGATGGGGCAGGGGCATGCACGGGAAGGAGGGGGGGGGGGGCGCCTATTGGCCTCAGTTCGAGCCTGAAGAGGGCCCGAGATTGTCAATATGAGGGGTGAAATTCTTTCTAGGAACGTAGGGGCAAACAGTATGGAGAAGAGCCCGTATAAGTCATTTGAAACGGGCCCCAAAATTTCTGTGCACGCCCCTGTGCACTGAATGTCAAAAGATTTTTATGCCGACAAATACATTTTGTACATTATATCAAAATTATTTTTGAATTAATTACTTTATTTAATGGACGAGCAAATATGATTTGAAGTGCTAGTGAAGGGAAGGTAGTTTTAATGCCTTGCAGCAGGTTCATTAGAGACCATTGCACCTCCGTCTAGATTCATAAAATTAATGAATTTTTACAAAAATGGTCCCGTGTTTTTTTTTTTTTTTTTTTTTTCGATATAGTTTGCATTGAGTACTAAAACCTCCCAGAGAAATTTGAAATGACAGGACTGACTTTGCCAATTATTCGAGAGCAGGGAGTCTTGGAAACCAATATATGTAATTTTTAGAGTGGGACTAAGAAAATTTATGTTTCGAGGCATTAATTTAAACGGGACCGCCGAGAGCCAAAGCAGGCCCCTTTGTCAGTTTGGTCGCCCCCCCCCCGAAGCAATATAAAAAAAAAATCGTGGTCATTCTAAAAAGTTAAGGTTTTTATTAGTTTCATTCACTACGTTGAAATGTTCTGAATGATATTTATGCTCAAACTTTATTTAAGAAATTGGCTGTGCCAGTACCTAGGGAGACAAAGTGGGATAGGGCCCCCCTCCTCTTAAGGGCGCCCATGCACAGAGCTATACTACCATGCTAAACGCAAAAGTTGTATGTATCTGCAGCTCAGTTCAAAATGAGAAATTGCCGTTTAAAGTTCTGCGCTTCCATGTGCTTGATTTAAATCTAACTTTTTCTTTAAAAAAAAATATTTCCCATTGTCATATTACCGTAAAACATTTTAGATAGGTGAAATATGTGACAAAGAATCACATGGTGACAGTAACTCAATTTTGATAAAAAGTGCTGATACGATTTTTATGCTTAGCACTGCAGTATTTAAGTAAAAATAATGACATGTGTTTAATCGATGTTTTAAAATAATTACGTTATTGAACTGAGAGTGCATATGAGGCAGTGAAAAGCAAAGGGGTAAAGTGGCAAAATCAAAACTGGAAAATGTCCATTTAAAAAATGATCTCTGAGCAAATCTCAAAGTCACTCCAAGTTGAGTCTGTATTTACTATTAAAAGCTATATCATAAGTACGTTTTATATTGACGGTAAACTAGAAAAGTTTAACCCCATTTCATATTATTATCGTATACTATATCTCTTCTACTTTTTAAACGTTTGTGATATGAAGTTACCACTAAATTTAGCATGGTTGTGTTAATACGCAAGTATCGAAATATTTTATAGCATAAGAATAAGCCGAAATGGGCCTAAGTCCGATGGGGGGGGGGGGACAAAATGCATTTCATGCCCAGTGTCTTCAAAAATCTTTAGTCAAGTCCTAGGGGGGGGGGCCTGAAATACAAATGAGCTTCATGTCCAATATCAGAATGATCGGACTCTGCCCCAAACATTTGTCATAATTTGAATCTATAGATTTCTGCAATCTGCCAACTTTACGAAACTGAAACGCGTTTTCGTAATTCTTAACCCCCATCCCCTTACTTTAAATCACATATATGTGAGGCAGTGAGAAGCAAAGTGATGTAAGGGGAATTTTTATCAACAAATAAAGATATTTTTTCCTTGTCTTCGCTTTTGCGAAAATATCAATGACATCATTGTACTCTCGATTCTGAGTGAAACCATTATTTATTTTTAATTAGCATGATAAATTAAGGAGATTTTGGGCCCCTCTGAAATCTAAGAGTAGGGGACCTGTGCCCCGCGGTAATCAGACTCTGGTTTGGGATGCCATTGAAAGTTTTTGGGGTCGTGTGACTTTGCATTATGATATTGGTTGCGTTTTGGGTGTTCTCGCTCGGGGGGGGGGGGACAACAAGGCGCCGAGAGCCAAAGCGGACCACTCGTCAGTTAGATCACCGGGCCCTGTCAAGGGGCTGGCAGAATTTCCCACTAGGCTGACATGGACTCGCGTCCTCCTTGTTTGAAGATGGGCAATCTTGCATATATGTTTAAACTAGTGCAGTAACGCACATTCTTTCTGGGATGTTTTTGAATTAATTTATGTATTACTTCATTAAATGAGAGTGCGTAGTGTAGTTTTTAGTGAGAAGGAAATGTTTTAGCCCCTTATAAATTTGCATCATATAATGTGGGAACAGTCGTGAATGTTTGTTCGGTAAAAACTTTGGACTCGTGACTGGAGGTTCGCGGATTCGATAGCTGCCGTTGCTGGTCAAAGACCTTCGTGTACGCAATAGTGACGAGTGCGCGTTAAATTTAGTGTTCACAAAGTTCTAGTTCTCGTTCCAAATCAATACCTCGTTCTGGGTGTGCTGGATCAGGTGCGGTGCGGCTCCTAGTCTTGAAGTCAAGAAACAGAGTCGTCTTCAGTACTCCATATCTAACCTCTAAGCCACGTTATAGTATAAAAGTTAGAAGGTACGGGGGGGGGGGCACGGAAGGGCACTTTGGTGCATTGTAAGTAATTGTTTATAAACATTTATACAAAGGCAATTTATCTTATCATTTTGCGACGCGCGCGTGTGTGTGCGTTTTCTTTCTGCATTACTAGTAGCACAAGTGTATACAAGTATGTATCATCTTTTTCAGATTAATTTTTCATCTTGAATTGACAGACAATCATTCAGGGCAGTTATTTCCAAGTTTTTCAGGAAGGTGGCAAAAAGTGCAAACCCAATACAAACTACAAGGGAAAAACAACAAAACACAATAACACAGGTGTTCTCAAACTGGATGTTATAGGAAGAGGTGCGGGGGGCAGCGAACTGTCCATGGTATTAATATATATGTATGGTAGGTGTGGCCAAATGCCACATGAATCAGTTCGATCCCCCCCTCCTAATTGAGCGGAGAAAAAATTCGCCAGATCGTGATTCATTGTAATCAGAAGTCTAACTGATGATAAAGCGTTATTAACCAGCAGATTGCCACAGAATAATTTAGCGAAAGTTATTGGAGGATCAGTATGACAAAAAAATAAATTAATTAAAAAAAAAAGACTAAGAACATTCATTTGAGATTGATGTCTTGAATTAAAATTATGTTTTTTGCAATCACAAATTTCAACAAGACGCAACTGGTAGGGTTTCTTGTTTTTACAAATGGAATAGAATGTAAATGGCCAAGAACTTTGCACCCGACATATTATGACTGCTGATTTTCTAGAATAAGTAATGTGGGGTATATCTATTAAAAAAAACGGTGATTAGGAAATAGAAATTTCAGGAAAAGCAGAAAACTTTTCTTATTATCGATAATATATTTCTTAATTTTTCCAAAAATATTATCAATTTCTTAGCGCAAAAGGCCCCCTATGCTTGAATAACTTTTCTTTGTGTCATGGAATTTTTAAAGGTTTTTTTTTTCAAATACATATTTATTTACTTTATGGTTCAGTCTATCCTCGTTTTACGCGGATTTATTTTACGCGGTTTAAGATTTGACACCTTTATTTTATTTTACGCGGATGAGTTTCGGTTTTACGCTGATGGGGCAATGCAAACAGATAAAATGCCCCCCCCCCCTTTCAAAATTCAAACTCCTAAAGATTTCAGATTACATGTAAGCAATTTTGAATTTTGGCGTGCTAATAATCGAGCTTGGGCTACTGGAGACATTTTATATGCGATTGGTTCCAGAGCTCTTTCCAAAAGTAAAGTTATTAAACTCACACAGTTCAGAACTCACTGGAAGAAAAGCTTTTAGGAGTGACAAAGGAGGACAAGAGCAACGAGGATACCGACATCGATGACACAGAACCAAGAACGTTAACATTGAAAATTTTCAGTCTTCCTTTACAATAGAAATAATCTTTCGGATTTGTTACTGAAGGAAGATTCTATGGAAATAATCATGTTGCGTCAATGCTATGCAAAGAACTGCAGAGTAAAATTCTTGACTGCTGAAAGACTATCATAGCCAGCTCCTTTTCATTAACACTAAATTAATTTGTGTTTTCTTTATACATGTTGTTCACAGAAATTGATTAAGTACACATTAAACTTGTTATACAACATTAGTCATCACTAGAATGAAGGTTTTTTTTTTTTTTTTTAATCTACGGAACTTAACCCCTATTTTAACACTAATATTAAGTCTTAATTTACGCGGTTTTGATTTACGCAGCCTTTCCGAGGAACGTAACCCCCGCGTAAAACGAGGGTCTACAATATTTGATAAAATTATCTTCAATTGTTTACATGGGCCAGGGGGAGGGATAATTGTGCACAAGCCTGGGGTACATATGAACAGGAGATAAATAAATGAAATACAAGCAGGTCCGGATCTACGTACCCGCAGACCACGCGGTGAGGGAGGCTCATAGCCTAAGAAACTGAAGGAAAAAAAAATACAAAACACAAAATACATTTTTAAAAACTTTACTCAAGTTTTAACATTAACAGTTTAAGAATACATTTTTGTAACGTTTTTAGTAAAAATGTGAGGAAAATTAAAACTCAACAAATATTACTAAAGCACATAAGCAGGAGGGGGGGGGGGGCTGTAAAGTTATGGGAGACTTGCTTTCGTGCTGATGTAACTTACAAATGAAATGAGTTTTCAAAAATCAGTATAAAACCCACACAGCTACCCAGAAACGTAAAACATGAAAGTTAAAAACTTTAAAACAATAATAATAATAAATAAATAAAACATGCAAACAAATGAATTCAAAATTGAGCCGTTAGGGGGCCTGCTGATTTTTTGCGGGAAGCAAACATCATATTTCAAGGAAAAAGCTCCTTAATATCAAACCTTTACTATGTACCTAACAATTACATATTGAATGGTTTTTAACCTATACTGTGTCAGTTTCAATTGCACCGCAATGGCGCTGTCAAATTTTAAAGTCTCGTAGCGAAACCCAAATCTACGTACCCGAAAAACCCCACGGTGCGGGGGGGGGGGGGGAGGCTCGCCTTTTAGGGGCCCCAAGGCCAAGAAAGCAAAATAAATTTTGAACATCTGTACCAAAGTTTTAACAGTTGATAATATTTTTTCAGTGAAATATTTTGAACTATGTTCACATGACCCCCTCCCCCCTCTTTCCGCTTCAAATTTATAAAAATTTTCAATATTGTAAAATAGGTTTCATGAATAAACACGAAAAAGCAAATTTGGAGGCAAGGGCGGATACGTCGGATACGTGGGGAGGGCCGTGGGGGCCCTGAACGCCCCCCCCCCCCCACCTAAACCGTCGAAAATATTACCATCCGTCGATTGTATGTGGTCATAATTTAATAACTGCATACGAAATGGATGGATGTAGAATATCATGCAAATGTAATATTACACAAATTACACATTACGTTCAAATTGTACTTTATGAATAAAGTGCAAGTATATTTCATAATCTTTTGGATTTATTAATCATTTTTTCAAGTAAATATTTTAAAAAATTGGTTCCTTTTATTGCTTCTGATATTAATTAAGAAAGTTTGTACCATGCTAAGCTCCTTATTCCTCCCCGATTTGATACTTTCAGAAATTTTTCGTACTTACAGCTCCATACTTTTCAGCCCCCCCCCCCCCCCCTTACATTCTAGTCCTTGTTTCCGTCCTTGTTTGCGCGAACGCATCCTTTTTCGAGGTAAATGTGAAATTTGACAAATTTTTGTTTGAACAAAAAAAGCTCAGATTAAATTACTTACAGTCAAGTGCCCATACTTGGGACAGTACCCCAACTTGGCACTTGGGACATTTTGCCGAAATTAGTTTAGTGGGCTGGTACACTTGTCAGTATTTTATCAGTAAGAAATAAATGGTGTTACAGAATAAATAAATAGTTATCTTTTGAGGCTATGAGAGCTAAACTCTGATGTTTTAGCTTTATGGGTTGGTTTAATGATTTTGAAAATTTAAAAAAAAAAAAATGCCATTTTTAAGGATGGAAATAACTTTGGTTACCTACGCTAACTTAACAGCATTAGTTTTAATTTGTTTCACATTTCATCTCGGCTAATGTACCTGTGTCTTATTTGGGTAAATTCATTTCCACTTAACTAATTCGGTTTAACTAATTTATTCGTAAATTTAAGAAATTGCAAATACGCTCCAAACTTGGGACACTGTTCCAGGTACTAAGGCATAAAGTGTCTATAAGAAATAGGGTAACATCCCCAGTAATTGGCACGGCACCAGTAATTGGCACTTCCAACAAAAATGTCCTAAAAAAAGACTCGTATCCAATTTTTTTAAAAAAGAAGGCTATATACCAACTGAATGTACATTAATTTTAAAGATTATAACTTCAATTCATGTTACTAAATTTTAACCCTATTTGGAATTTTAAAATAATGATGGGTGCCACTTACTGGTGCTTTAATTTTGCTCGTCCCCAGTAATTGGCATGTGTGCCAAGTACTGGGGAAGTAGCGTCACTTCCGCGATAAAGCTGAGTGAGGTGTCATTATCTTCAGTTTTTTGCGTAGATTACGAATATGATAAAGCGGAAATTGAAATCGGTAGCTTTTGTACAGTAATTGTCAAAAAAAAGCATCAAAATCACCAATTTTTGAAGTTGCGGCTTTTTGTCAATTGGAGTGACTTTCACCAGAAAAAAATCCAAATGAAAGTTAGTCAGTAATTAATTTTGTACTGGGGGCTCCGTCCTCTGCTCGATTCGCTCGCTAACCCCCGTTCGCCACCTACGGTATCTCAATGCCGCCTGCAGCTGGTGGTTTTTCAAGAGAAAGAAAACCGACTTGTTACATTTGATAAATAAAAAAGAGGAAAACTTATGCAAAAAAGTATGCTATATGAGTTTTTAACTATACTTGGGGCAAACCTAACTTGGTAGCATTCGTAAAATCAAAACTGTAAACCGAAGGATGAAACAGCATTAATTTCAATATCTTTTCCATGGAACATTCCAAATTTATGTTTTTATTTCTCTAAAATACTTTTCCAACGTGAAGAAGAGTGATTTAGCATTAATTTATATAAAACTAGTGGTACCCGCACGGCTTTGCCCGTAATAGAAAAATTAAAAGGTCTTTTGGTTCGCCTGTGTGGCGAATTTTCTCTCCAATTGTCTTGTACCCATGTTACGGTTCCACGTTATGATAATTTCGTATCTCGCCAATTGGCTTGTGCCCATGTTACGGTTCCACGTTATGATAATTTCGTAATTTACTCGTCCATCTTATGATAATTTTGTTCTTAAAATTGGAATAGGAAAAGAACTACATCGAATTTTCGAAAAATCGCTTCGAGGTGCACACCCCCATGCTACAAACTAATTTTGTGCCAAATTTCATGAAAATCGGTCGAACGGTCTAGGCGCTATGCGCGTCACAGAGATACTGACAGACAGACAGAAATCCGGACAGAGAGAGATCCGGACAGAGGGAGATCCAGACAGAGAAACTTCCAGGTTTATTATTAGTAAAGATAAAGAAGAAGAAAGATAAACACATTCTTCCTCATATTATCAAATTTATTTGAAAAATGGGCTTA
The DNA here is from genome assembly GCF_026930045.1 of Uloborus diversus. Lineage (NCBI taxonomy): Eukaryota > Metazoa > Arthropoda > Arachnida > Araneae > Uloboridae > Uloborus > Uloborus diversus. The sequence goes on from NW_026558763.1 coordinate 27,494, forward strand.
AAATTGGAATAGAAAAAGTACAAAATCGAATTTTCGAAAAATCGCTTCGAGGTGCACACCCTCATGCTACAAACTAACTTTGTGCCAAATTTCATGAAAATCGGCCGAACGGTCTAGGCGCTATGCGCGTCACAGTGATCCTGACAGACAGAGATCCGGACAGTGAGAGATCCTGACAGACAGAGATCCTGAGAGACAGAGATCCAGACAGAGAGAGACTTTCTGCTTTATTATTAGTAAAGATTACCTACTTTACATTATCATTACTCATGTTTCTTATGATGATAAAATTTGTATGTAATTTAAAAGTAAAAAATAAAGTGATTTTCCAGTTCTATTAACATATGCCAATTACTATATCACAAGGTGTCATACACTGGAGTGTCAGGTGCCAATTACTGGGGATTTTGGTAGCTTTTTACATACATATTTTTATAAAAGTATCGATTCAAGATATTTTTGATTTTAGTGAACCAAATAGATGCACAGATGTGCACTATTTGAGACAAAAATATTTGCAAGAGTATTTTTTTTTATAAGTACTTAAAACAGAGGTAAGTTTAAGGACAAACTCTTAAAGTGCCAATTACTGGGGTCTTTATCCTATTGTGGAAATAAAGTATATATAATTGCAATAAAAAAAAGCATAGATACAAAATTTTAAAAAACGAAGATTTTTCTGATGAAGATAAATGGGTCATACAGTAGCAAGACAAAAAAGTGTCATTGTAAAAAAAAAAAAAAAAAAAAAAATTGGAATTAATTGATGAGCAAAAGACGTTTTTCCAAAATATTACATATGTTAGTTCTACTAATGAAAATGAGTCTCAAAGTATTGATTAGACTAATTTATTTGTTGTGAACTTTACGTGTTATGAAGTAATGAAAATGAATATGAAAAGATGTGAAATGAGGAACATGGAGAGCTAAAAATCAGCTGCATTAAGTATTACTTGGGTTCACAATTGCTTTTAGGCTTCCAGATATAGAGGAAAACGTTTATTCAGAAGCATTAAGATGACTAGGGAGGCATGCAATATTTTCAGGGGCAAGTATATATTCTAAAATCTTTGAGCGTCTACAAGATTTTATTATTTCTATCTAATTATTTTTTTTTATTATTGAGTTGTAAAAATAATTTCTGAAAAGTGATAGTTGGTGTCCCAAACGATTATCTTTTGCTGCATACATTAAAGAAAGATCAAAATATTAAGTGTCCCAAGTTAAGAAGTGGGTTCCCTAACTTGGGACAATGAACATGTTTTTGCTGTATTTTTAAAGGGACATATTAACAAATCAATGCATTGTCCTTAGGGGAAGTACTAAGTCACATTCTAAAAAAAAAATACTTCGTTCTAATGGAAAACAAATGATTAATGTGTATACTAAAGGTAAAATTTCAAAACTCTCCCAAGTACGGGCAATTGACTGTATGCCTTCATTTTGTCAAAACTAGTTTGTTTATTTTGAAAGAGGTGATTTTTCATAAATTTACGATGTATTTGCATTATTTTTACAATAATAAAGCACATTTCGGGGAACCGAACCGGTGCAATATATATAAAATACAGCTTATGTTCAGATCTTTAAATTATTAGTTGAAAATACAATGTAATAAAATTTGGAAGTATGAAGTATGTGTTAAGCTTGCAAAAAAATCTTTCTTAAGCCGTTCTCTGTTTTACAATTTACACCTATTTCATTTCTTGTCTCTTGAGAACGTTCCCACGTGTCTGCCGAAAGACGGGGTGTCGGCAACTAGGACAATAGCTTTCTTCTGAAACTCTCCACACGTGTGGATGATCTCCCCCCTACCCCTGCATTCTTTGCGTTTGTGGTATAAAACGAATAAAAGAGTTGTTATCGCGGGGTCACTCAAGGTCACTGCCCGGTCTTATATTCAGGGTTCGTACGGGTCATGGAAATCCTGGAAAGTCATTGAAAAAAAATAAGCAAATTTCAGACCTGGAAAAGTCATGGAAAATTGAAATTTTCAGTCTAAGTCATGGAAATTTATTTTCAGTCATGGAAAAATGTTCTGGGAAAAAGTAACAGTAGCTAAAAAGAGTAATAGAAATTTTGAGTGATTTAGTATTGTGCACCATGAAAACTATTTAAACTGAGAAATTGAACGATCTCAAAAAACATTGCATCCAAGTTCGTTTCCATCACTCCTAAATTTGTATTTTAAAATTTATCAGAGTTTATCTCAATTTGTTGAAGGTTTTGGACAATCTTTAGTCAGGCAATAGAATACAGAAATAGGGGAATTCTAATGCTCAAAAACAGTAGTGCCCAATATACGGCCCGCAAAAGTAATCCATGCGACCCACTGGTACGTTCAGTGTCATTATTCAAACATGTTCTGGAATTTCTGAACCTGTTAATTTATATTCATCTGAAATGTTGAATTCATGTTTTTATTATTATTTTTTTTTAAATAAAATAAATATCTGGTTTTGAAACATGAATTTACTAAAGAATGTGGCTTTATTTTAAAGAACCAAAAAATTGTCAAGTTGACACTAAAAGGCAACTTTTGAAGCAAATTTATTGAAACTTAGCAATGATTCATTCAACCTTTTCCCCAATCATTATCATTCTGCCTGTTTATAAAAAAAAAGTCGACATTTAAGCATCATTCACTGTAGTTTTACTTAACTTAAATTTATATGATGAAAACACGCAAGAATTATTCAGTTTTTTAGGTGTACACTGATATTTTTTCAATCAGGTAGTGGCATTCACATAGAAGTTTTGCTAATGCTCATTTCCAAAAAAAAAGGCAAGTTTGATATTAAATAGTGCTATTCTCTTCATGTAACAAGGTCATGAAAATTTTTATGAAGTCATGAAAAAGTCCTGGAAAAGTCATGGAATTTTTTCATCCAAATAGAGTACGAACCCTGTATATTAGATGTTGAAGAATGAGACAGATGACTTCCAGTGCCGTGATGGCTGAATTAGAATAATTTTTGAGAGTTTTTTTTTTTTTTTTCTAAATTTTGGTCCTTATTTTCTGCTTTTTAACATTTGAATTGATAAGCAACAAGATGCTGTTGAAATTTGAATTTTTAGTGAAAATGAAAAATAAAATTCAAATCAAGGACCTTCGATTTTTTTCTTTTTTTTTCTAAAAAAGGAAAGAGCGCGGTTTTATTTTAAAACAAAAAAGTATTAGTTTTTCGTATGGAGTATGGAGTCGTTTTTCAGTGGTTTCAAGACGAACTTAAATGTAATTTGGTGAAATCAAACCAATTTATACAAAAATGTTTGATTAAAGGATTGAATAAAGGGGAAATTATGAAAACAAGGTTTTCTTTAAAACGCTTACCATATATAATTTAAAAAATGCAGTAAAAAGTTACGGTAGTACACTTGCGCAGCCAGAATTTACCTTCGGGGAAGGTCATATCAAGTCTTTACACAAAGTACTAAGATTGAGATTTGAGAATATGTCTGAAAATTTTTAGTTCTGCATGGTCACAGAACCCATTCTATCTTAACCCCTTCTTTACCCTAAAATGAATGTGACTCTACGACTTCTATTCCGACTCAGCATAATACATTAGTACATATCAAAAATATAATAACCAAACAAATCAATTAATTCACAATGTTAATTGCATTACCTAATCTTCTTAACAATTAAGAGCGGCTCGTTGTCGTAAGGGGGGGGGGGTTAAGAGGAGCAGACTCAGACTTTCAAAAGAAAAGGGGCAATGCCACTTGCAACAGATACTGAAATAGGAAAAAAAATGTTTAAACTTTTCCACAGGTCAGAAAAAATATCCTTCAAATTAGTGTTAGAAATGAGAATTTAAATTTAGGCGTCATGTTGGATGCCTAAGTGGACGCTGTTTTCAATGAGTCAATTACATATCACATTCAAACATTAAATTTGTTATTAAACACGCTGCCGATAGGACATTTGTAAAATAATCAAATGGAAATGATTTTCAAAGACAAAGTTGATTTGCATTTGAAAATTACTTTTACAAATTCATCAATTGAGTCAATCACGGGTCTTTTTATTTTAATCACAATAAGACAAGAAATAAAAGCTTCAACGTGATCCAAAATGCTCTGCCCTGGTACCTATAGTTAGAAATCTAGGCATCAAATCAAAGTTTTTGATCTAAAAATGAGACTAACAACCGCTTATTTCAAAAACTGCTTCAAATTGATTTCATCAACGAACTTTAAGAAATTGATCAGACATACATTTCCTTAAGATAAAAATGTCTAGTTTACAAAATATCTTTAAAGCTAGGGCACAGAATGTAGTTTAAATTTCCACTATAGGTACCGTTTTAAAAGAGTTTGCACCAACCAATAATAATAATTTAATAAATAAATAAATAAATGCAATAATAATAAATAAAGTCCAGCTATAATTTTATTCATAACTCTAATGTAAATTTTTATTCTCCCCTATATGTCTACTCTCTCTTTCATTTAGTTTAAGTGACCCTTTCCTGATTATTAACGTTTCTAAAGTAGAAATTGGTCACCAAATTTTTATTTTAAAAAATGGAATTTTAAGGAAATATGAACTAACAAAATTCTCACCACCATGTCTTTTTTCAGAAAGAGCTGAACTCATTCACTTATACCAAAGTTTAACTTTTTTCCCCCTTATATAAGAATTTTTATTTATAGAGCTTTACCCATCAAAAATGCAAACAAGAATGATAGAAAAATATCAAAATGTATTTTTCAAACAAAATATTTATAAACAATATAACGTGCAGCCATACGTGGCTCATACGGGGGAGAAAGGGGCGACTGCCCCGTTACTTTTTTCAACAACAAAGGGCCCTTGCTCCTCCACTTTTAAATTAAAAATTATGGATCGATCAATTAATGCTAGTATTGGTGAATTCACGCGTTGAAATAAAGAATTGCCTTATAAGTGCGCGTCAGTGGCGGAAAGGGGGGGGGGGGACCCACCAGTGTTTTACACGCATGCATTGTTTTGAGTTTTGATCAAAAAAAGAAAAAAAAAACCCTCCAGAAAGAAATTCTGGCTGCGCTAGTGGTGTGCGTTTTATATTTTTCTCACGGTTATTATTTTCATAAAAATTGCCAACTTGGCCCAATGGAACTTTGAGTTGGGAGGAGGAAGTCTACTGTGGCCATCTGCTTCGATTTTTGAGAGATCATTTTAGTGAATAATTGCGTTGAAACTGGCCGTCTATGCATCCAGCATTTGTTTGAATTTAACACCTTGAGTTCAAATTATGTTTTTCGCAATCACGAATTGCAATAGCACCCTACTCGTTGAGTTTCTTTTTTCTACAAATAGAATGAAACGGAAAAAAAATTTGCACCCTTCTTCTTATGATTGGTGATTTTCTACAATAGGGCATACGAGGCATATCCATAAAAAAAGAAATAGTGATTAGGATGCGGGGAAAAAAGATAAGAGATTTTGTGGCCGATATCGACGAATACACTTATCATAAAGATCATATGCAGGGTATACCGTGTGTATTTTTATTTCTTATCAATCATAAATGATGGGAATAAGTCATTTGGAAATTTTATATTTAGATGAAATTTAACTGTTTAAAGTTCATAGCATTTTCAATGAAAGAACTATATAATATTTTATGAATTTGATTCATTGCATTACTTTCATGCCCCTCTCCTATTCAACGGCGAGCGCAAAAAAAAAAAAAAAAAAAAAAAAAAAAAAAAAGGCATCGAAGGACATTTTTAAAAATTATATGTAAAGTATTTTAAATGAGAGAAATGCAGGGCCAGATTACCAGATTACCGCACAGGCCAACTTAGCATTAAAAAGTCATGAATTTTTGTGAAAATAATGAAAATTAATTATTTATTAATTGAAAACATACCTCTGTTAATATTGTTAAACCTCCTAATATTGTTAAAAAACTTGATATCCTCTCATTTGCGCGGGGGGGGGGGGGTGACCCAATAGCATCAAATCCTCAAATCCTCAAAAAAAAAAAAAAAACGCACACACAGTTCTATCATTTTAAATGTTCTGCGCGTGTAATTAAAAAAAAACAAAAAAAAAAAAAACATTCATATCCTCCTTTTTTTATCCGCGAAACGGTGGGGGAGGGGGCAGGGGAAAACGTAATTCCATCACAATACGCAAAAAATCAAGTTACGATTACATTATTACGAAATACAGTGATCGCCGCTTATATGAATCACGTTTCATCAAAACAGTCGGCTAATACAATAAAGTTGGATTTTGTTCTGTTTTTGACGATTTGATTCATTAAAGCTGCTGTGATTTGATTAACCATTGATTCAATTAACTAGCGTACACTGTATCTCAAATTTCATTCATGAGAAGCGAGGAATGAAAAAAAATCCATTGCTTCAAAGCGATTTAATAAATTCACTGGTCATTTTCCGCTTAGTAAACTTTGTCATCTGTAAAATAGCGCAACGTATTCAATAATACCTTTAAATAACTTAATACATAATATACGGTCCCCTCATTTTCCTTTTAAACGCTTGATTAGTCACGGGATGAGGAGGAGAATACTTGCGCCGCGCAATGCCACAGCTGCTGTCACAGACCATTCCTGGATGTACTTCCGGTCTTCTGTGGCAATAGCTGTTTTTGTTGTTTAGCGTCACGGGCTTTCCGTGGCAATAGCCAAAGCGTTTTGCCTAACAGTGACATCCCACACAGCTCTGGCTTCGCACCATTGCAGACAGAGTTGCCATGTTTTGGTGTTAGAGGGAGTACTTGAAAAGGGCACTTGGACTGCAGATTTATTTCCGCAAGACGTTTACAAATGGTTCGAGGAACAACTACTACCCTTACATCTGCTTTTATGGAGAAACGAGTCACTGTGGGATTCACGAGCACTTGCCGCACGATCCTTCCATCCTCTCTCCTCGTCGTCTTCCTGGTCACCATGGGCGGATTTATGGGGGGTCAGAGGGGGGCAATGCCCCCCCCCAGTTTTGGGAGGACTTTATGTAGTAACAACACAACTTCCAAAAATTTTAAAAAAATTCATTAGTTTTTCGTTTTTGAATAGTTCAGAAGAGCATGGGTGGATTTATAGGGGGGGGGGGCAAAGGGGACAATGCTCCCCAGTTTTGGGAGGAGTAACAACTTATCTTCCAAAATCTTATAACAAAAAAATCATGATTTTTTCTTTTTTGAATAGGAAATTAAAGTTTATTTTTTTTTTAAACTTAAAATAGCCGTTTCTTACAAAGTTTGAACAATACTGTACAAGTGTATAATCTACTACTCAATTTCAGAGGCTGGAAAGTGCAAATTATTAATAGGTTCTGAAATCCTTGAAAAGAGTTGGCGCAGTATAGCCTAAAAGGGCTCTTGAACCAAAAACCCAATCTAACCAAGCAAACCTTGAAAATAATTGGACAAGTTTTTGAAACTCCTAAGCAAAGTGTGCTTCAATTGTATTCTTATCAAGTGTATAAATTAAGAACTGATCAAATGGATAGTATGTTACTCTCTTGATACCTATTCTCTAAATCTGTGCACCATTTCTTTTAAAGTATAAACTTGCATCACAAAGCACTTTTAAAGTGTAAAACTAAAAAAAAAAAATTACTTGCCTATTATTTCCAATTAACCCTTATAAGACTTCAAAATGCAGAATTTTATATCCATTTTAGATAATTTCCTCCGGGGGAGGAACCCCCGGACCCCCTAAAACTGGAGATATTCTATATCCCACTTAAAAGGGAGCACTGCGTTACTCTCTTAATACCAGCCCCCTCTCATTTAAGGTCAATTTAAAAAGGACAGCATGATTACACACAGTAATGAAAAACGACACAAAAAAAAGGAAAGGAAAGGAAAGGAAGAAGCTTTACGCATCACAGAAAACAGACAAAAACATGGGAGGGGGGAGGAGGGCAATTAAAAATGTTGCTCCAAAAAAAAAAAAAAAAATCCTGCCCCCCCCCCCCCCCAGGAACTCAGTCCTAAATCCGCCTATGCTGGTCACTCCAAACCCGGTTTTTTGCACGTGTCCATTGCCTCCAACAGTTTTTAACGGATCACTCCGAACGATTCACCTGGGCAGCAACACGGCTCGACAAACAGCCTATAATTTTCTGGCAGATGACCAAACCTTTCTCAAACTCGCTTAACTGTGAGAAACGCTTTCTAACTCGTCTACTTGGCATCCTTCACTCATTAAGGTTCTCCAACTATCCGGATGTAATCGTTACATTTATAAATCTTATATTATGCACTGGTTTATCTAGCACCTTTTCCCCGATTTCACCGGTGCTGTAGAGTAAACGGTTATGCGCATTGACACCAAACTTGGACATTTGCATATCAGATGACATTCTTCATATATGCAAAATTTCGCGGCTGTACCTTTCTTCTTTCTTGGGGTGCTATTTTCAATGTTCCTGAGTGTATTTTTACTACCGCTGTGATGTCACATGCATGGAGCTCTGTGTAAGCTTGTTCAAACACGACCAAACAAATACAACAGTTAATGGTTGCGTTCGCAGAGCCCGACTGGTCAACCGATGACTAACGGCAGCGTTCCATGATCAACCGACAACCGCAATTTCAGCTTCTGATTGTTTGATTGAAGCACGTGACATTTTTGATTGACCATTAATGAGTATTTTTTCCTCGCATGTTATTCGTTTGACGTCTTTAGCTGTCATGTGATAAACCGGCTGGTAGATACCGGTCGAGATTGGCGAACGCATCCAGAAGAAGTTCCAGAGATCTTAACTGCAACCACGTGCCATTGTTTACGCGGTCGCCTGTGGGAACTGAGGTTTTTCGTGCTTATCACATGTGTTTTTTTACATATTTCTCTTTCCTTTTTCGAATCATCTTTACTAAATCTGAGAAGTCGTTCTGTTTTGCAATTTTTTAAGCAACTGATCGCCGGCTCTTTGAAGTGTCCCACATTCTTTAAGAAAGTGCAGCATCGATCACCCCACCGAGCATCCAACTGAGTAGTTTGATCGGAACAGAGAAGCGATCCTGGTTTCTTTAACTCAGCAGGTATGCAACCTAATTTTTCGAATAAAAATAGATTTAAAAAAGAAAAGAAAAATTAATTTGAATTTTGACATCTTGAATTCAAATTATGTTTTTCGCAATCACGAGTTGTATGTGTGTGTGGGGGGGGGGGGGGTATGTGTGTTTGTGTCTGTGTGCGGGCACTTGTGTGTAGGTGTGTGTATGTATGTGTGTGTACGTGCGTGTATGTATGAGTTTAAGTGTAGGATATTTAGGGCAATTCCATGATAAGGTCAACCAGATGATCAAATTTTCAAAATTATAATTTCTAAACAAATGAGGTGTCATTTTAAAGGTAAAGAGTTGTATATTTTGGAATGCCTGTCTAAAATTTGATCAGTTTAGTTATAAATAAGTTACAGGAGGTTAAACTAAGGTCAACATCTTGAGTATTTTCAAACCATATTTGGTGACTCCCGAAAGAACTCTATTTTTTCCAAAAAATACATACTAATATTATGAATTGAGATGAATAACCATTTAAAGATACAATGTGTTGCTGGTGATGTTGCAAAGATGTGTCAAAATATAATTCATTTTGATTTGTAAAAGAATTCCTCTGGGGTACATTAAGAGTTTTACTTCCGACACCAAAATGCACAGTTAATTATGCTGAGCCAATAATTTTAAAGCTACATTCATGTATTTTTGGGTACAAAGTAAGAATTTCAATCTCTTTGATTTAACCTATTTTCATTTTGTAACAAATGAATATTATTTACTAAAATCTAGGTGTCGGACGTAAAAAATTTTTTTACGTCCGACACTGTTACATTCCTTTTGAGAACATATGTTTTTCAACTGTGTTTCATCTTTTTTGGCCTTTAATTTCGAAATTAAAGTGAAAAATGCATAAAAAACAACTAAGTGAATTTATTGTATGTACATTTAGGGCTGATAGGGGTAAGTAGGCCCCTTTTGAGAAAAAGTGTGTTGAATGAACGTAATACAGTTGATTAAGATCAATTTTGGATAAATTTGCCAAAAGCATGAGTGGGAAAAAAACTGGAAACACTAAGTGACTGCGTCTGTGTAATGTTGGCTAAGGAAGAACCATTACCAACATTCAACCCATATAAATCTTGATGGTTTTCTTTCAGGTAAGTTTCACAAATAACTAATCACCATCTTTTGTAGCTGAACTATCAGCTATCTACTAAATCATCAAAGCTGTCTTGTATTTCACTAATACAAATATTTCATCAGAGTTGCTTTTGATTTTCAAATCCTTACTGTTATGGGGGGAACCACTTACCCCATAGTGTGGGGACCTCTTATAGCAAAGTTATACCGGGTAATAGGGCCTCTCCTCTGAAAGTTTTTAATAATATTTTACTCAAAAATTCTGATTGCAATATGCACTTTTAGTTAAACTGTACAGGTATGTTTAATGATCATAAAAAAAATATAAATGCTAACCGGGAAACACTTTTTGAAAAATGCTTCTTAGACTCGCCAAAAACTATTTTTCAGGTTTTTTTTTTTGACTAAGTTCTCTGACCTATAAAAAAAATTCCACGTGTCCCAAATATATACAAAACTTATCACTGTGATGAACCATGACATGACCAATGTAAAAAATCATAAGGATATTTCAGTTTTTGGGGGTGACCCACTTACTCCAGTGTCCCCACTTCCCCCAATCAACCCTACTTTTGAATTTACTTTGTAAATTTTGCTCCAGTATATGTAACCTATAATTTACATATTTATAACTGTAATCATTGTTATGTATTTGCATTTAAGAGCAACATCCAATATGAACAATTTACGTCCGACACCAAGCTAAAAATATTTTTTAAATAATTTTATTCCTTATAATATCATTTGAAAACTGAAATATGCTTCAATCATAAGTATACTTTAGAATTATGCTGTTTTTAGCCTACTTTCCCATTAAAATTCAGAAAAAGAAGAAAAAACCATGAAAGAAGGCTTAATGCATCTTAAAAATATCGCGAAAAAACAAAAAAAAAGTCAAAAATAAATAAAATAATTAAATAAATATTGAAAAATTAAAAATTGGAAAGTACGGTATTGAGATGGGGGAAAATGTCTGTCGGTCTGTCTGTCTGTCCCCCCCAATAACTTTTGAATGAATAGTCCAATTCAAACGAACTTTTTTTTGTTCGAAAGATCTCGACAAGGACACCTCATTCCCATATTTCACTTTTTGATTTGAACTATTTTTTGTTCAATTTTGAGCAGTTCAAAAAAGGTTAACATTAGTGCCTTCGGGGAAATTCAAGGCAATTCCGAACTGTGAGACGAATTTGCTTCAAACGAACTTTGTAGGAAAAAGCTTTTGATGAAAAACTTGTATACAAAATATCTTTTTGATTTGAACAATTTTCCGTTCAATTTTGAACAGTTCAAATCCCTTAACATTAGCGCCTACGGAGAAACTGAAAGTCAATGTAGATTCCGTACTTGAAGGTGGATTTACTTCAAACAAATTTTATTGGAAACAGCTCTTGACGCCAAACTCCAGACTCCGACTCCGAGAATTTAGGGGCACCTGGCTCCGACTCCTGTGCCCGACAATTAATCGGACTCTGACTCCCCAACTTCGACTCTGACTTCGTAACTTTGGCAAAAATTTATACACGAAGGACAAATGACTAACACAAAATAAGTTTTCCTGTAAGGTATATTGCACGAAACAACTCGTATCTCTCCTGCATTAAACCAAGTAAACAATCCATGTAAACAAGTTTGAACAAATCTAAGATTGCCTTTGGGTTGCAAGACACAGGTTAGTTTCACCAGGGATGCCATGCTTGAAAAGATATCGCCTCATTAGCGCAGTGTTGCCAGATTGGGGGAAATTTCCCCATTTTGGGGAAATCTGGTGCTCTCTGGGGAAATTTTGGGAAAATGGGTTTTGATGGGAATTCTGTGGGGAAAATTTTTTTTCTTGGGGAAAAAAAACCTCGGAGGAAAAAAGAATTTTTTCATACTTGGATTCTCGTCAAGAAGTAGTAGTTACATTGTTTGTATGAAACAGCGTTGCTTTAGCTTTGCTCAACTTTATGGAATTCGCATTTCACATTATGTGGAATATTATGCTATGGAATTCGCATTAATGTTTTGCGTGAATAACCAGTTGATACGTTAAACGGGTAAAAATAAGTGTGATAATGAACTGGATAAATATATACAAAAATCATAGTTTAAATGTACATACAGAAGCAGAGTAATAAATGCGAGTAGAAAAAAAATATTTGGCTATTTCTTTTCTCACCGTCAGGCGCTTGTATTTGTGACTAGTGGCACCCGCACGACTTTGCCCGCAGTAGAAAATTAAAAGGTCTTTTGTTTCCCTTGTATATTTACAAATAATACATGATGAACTTCTTTCCAATTGGCTTGCCCACACTACGGTTCCATTTTATGATAGCTTGGTAATTTACTCGTCCATCTTATTGCTCGGGAAAATGTTCTTAAAATTGGAATAGAAAAAGAACAAAATCAATTTTTCGAAAAATCGCTTCGAGGTGCACACCTTCATGCTATAAACTAACTTTGTGCCAAATTTCATAAAAATCGGCCGAGCGGTCTAGGCTCTATGCGCGTCAGAAAGATTCTAACAGACAGAGAGATATCCAACAGAGAGGATTTAGCTTTATTACTAGTAAAGGTAAAGAAAGATAAAGAAGACAAAAAAAATGAAAATGGGAAGAAAACAAGTTGGGGAATTTTATAAGAAAATTTGGCTATTTGGGGAAAAAAAAAAATTTCAAGAGACAAAAATATTGGTGGGAATCGGTTCATTTTATAAAAATTTTAGTGTAAAAAATTTTTTGAATTTGGGGAATTTTGACAGAAAACATCGCTTTTTGGGGAAAAGTTGGAAGGGATTTGGGAAAATCTTGATTTGACCATCTGGCAGCATTGGCGAGAAAAATATTTCAATTTTGTGCAAAAAACCGGATGTCGCCAAATGGGGGGGGGGGGGGGGGGGTATATCACATCTGTACCAAATAAAGATTTATTCCATTGAAGCATAACAAACTTCATTATTCTCCAAATTTAAATTTGACTTGTGAATTTGAATTGAAAATAAGTGCAATATATTATATGCATGCACTTTTTTATTATTTGTTAGATCTGTCTTGAACAACATTAAATTTTTTACAACTACTCGGCATTGGCTGAATATCTGGTCAAAATTTGGCCGAGTACTCAGTACGTCTCTAATTTTTTTCATCAGATTTTTCCCCCATTTCAGAGAATTTAAAAAGTTCTTTTTTTAAAAAAAAATTATGTTTGGCATCATGTCAATTTAGTAAGATATTTTAAAAGAAGTTTTGCTTTTTATTCAAGATTTAATAAAAATTACATTCAGTTAAAAGACCTATTTAAAATTGAGAATAATGGCTAGTTTAAATTTTTGTTTAGTTTTAAGTGTCTTGTTTAAAAAAAAAAATGTTAATGACTTTTGCTTGATGTTTCAAAAAGCTACTTATCTAGTTACATAATTTTAAGCCAATATTTACCTAAATTTATACTGAAATTAGATATTTTAGTCACGAAAAAAAAAGGTTTTTACTTTTTAATCATTTCAAGTTCATTCTTTCTCATGGAGAGAGAAAGGAGGGTAAAAACCCCGAACATTTACTAAATAATGTAGATGCCGTGCCCGCCGCTTATTAAAATCACATTCTTTCTGTGGACATTTGATTTTATAGAACGGCTGATTTTATTAACCAGCATTCAAAAAAAAAATGAAAAGTTTTGAAGTTTAAATACTCTAAAAATGAATTAGATTACTTCATTTACTTCTGTATTAAGTATTTCAGAATTCATTTCTGCCATGGGCAGGTAAACGGCAATATCTGCAGAAAATAGTTTTCGAGATATTTGAAGAAACGCGTTTTGTACTCCATACTAACAATGGGGAAATATTAGAATTTGACATCTTTTTCGCATCTTTTTTTCAGCGTAACGCAAATAAGCGAGCTTGTACAATGAAGATAATGTACAACAGATGACAAAAATGCAAAAGAATGAAAAATGAAGAATTTGCAGTTACTGCCCTTTACCTGCACACGGCAGAGTTATCACTAACATGAGGTACAACTAACTAAAGGTATCAACTAAACATGAGGTACATTTTTTTAAATTATTTGCATAAGGATCTTAAAATATAGGCACGTGGTTGTTTGCTTAACAGAATTGGGAGAGCAAAAATTCAATATCGTTTGAGAGTTAACAAAGTGTTTTGTAACGTTCAACATTATATTTTCCTCTTTGTTCTAGAGTGCATCGTACATTACCCAGCACTTTTGTGACACCCATTGAGGAGGCAAATTTGACTTTGAGATTTTTCTCATCTTCTGAGACCGATTTCTTCACTTAGTGCTTCTTTAACAATTTTTTACGTATGATGTCTAAAAGTTTGATTTTTTAAAACGTCGATCGTGATTTTATTAAAAGACGGTTTTAACATGTTTTGGTATTGCAATGATTCTGTTCTTCCAGATTTGATTCTAAAAAGCGGCCGATTTTATTAGTGGCGGGTACTGTACTATTTCTTCAGACAAAAACGAAAAATTATGTTCAGACTAATTTTCTCCATTTTTTAGTTGTTTTTAGATTTTTAGATACAAAAGATTCGAATTTGAGAAAGGCTTCAAAAATTTCTCCATTTTTTAGTTGTTCTTAGATTTTTAGATACAAAAGATTCGAATTTGAGAAAGGCTTCAAATATTGTTCTCTTTTGGAAAAATTAACCTAAAAGGCAGCTTTTTTAGTTGATTCCAGAGAATATTTTATTCATAAAATACAGTGAAATTTCTTAAAAACTTTTATTAGGTCTGGGTTCGCCGATACATATCAAATGATGTATATCACGACATTGTTCATTTCTTATTTATTATTAAAAATAACCAAAGAGTTATGTATTATGTATTTATGATGTATCAATACATTAACATTATAAATACAGCAAAGTAATATAATATTCCTTTTTATATTATATTCATTTTTGTCTTTAGTATTGTGACAATTTTAATTCATGTTTAAAGTCCCTAATTAAATATTAAATGATGGTCAGGAAAGAAGAAAATGTCTTGTGACTGTGCACCGACTATTGCATATTTTTTATTTCTGAATCATATAACTGTAAAAAAGTAGTGAACAGAAGAAAAATGAATGAAACAGCTGATGCTAAATTAACTCTATTATTATTGATAAAAATATACAATCATTAAATGTAAAAAATGAAACGAGCCTTAATTTTAAGTCTACATATTGTTATAATAATATAAGAAATAAAGAGTGTTTTGAGGATGCATTTACTATTTGGAATACTTTAGTTTAAGCTGATTGAAAAAATCGGATATAGATATCAAAATATCCGATATACAGTAAAACCCCTCCTAACGGACACCCCTCATAGGCGAACATCCCTCTTATGCGGACAATTTTTAATTTCCCTGTTCCAATGCAAATAACATTATTAAACCCCTGTCTTGCGGACACCTCTCTATTGCGGACAAAAATATTTGTCCCGTTAGTGTCCGCATTAGAGGGATTTTACTGTATATAAAAAATATCAGATAATTTCGAACCCTGGTCATGATTTTTCATAGTCAAAGAACTCATGTAATGATTTTTCAATAAATACCCATTACCCAGTTAGAAGGTATACAATTATTCTATAACAGTGGCGAATCCAGGATTTGTTTTACGAGGACCTGTTATCATAAATATTTTGTATTGTCTTAGTGAAGCATTGAAGCGAATCAAGTTTACAAGACCGCCTCGTGGTCAAAAAACTGAGTGGTGGTGGGAAAGACTGCTATTAGACTTTTTAAAAAACATATATCGAGATAAAGAGAGTGCACCTTTCAATTTGGAGGATGGATCATTAGGACTTAGTTTGCAACTTGAGAAACGGTTAGCTGTGTATACCTAGTTTTTAGAGCTTATTAAAATGCATAAATAGCCTAAAACTTAGAAATCCACATTAAACTGAAAAAAAGGCTTAACTCCCATGCAAATTAAGCCCTGCATTACTAACATCTCAGGGGCCAATCCAGGATTCCCCTCCCCCCTCCCCGTACCTATTTTTTCGAAAGTACGGCATCAACATTCTATTTTTGTGAAAGTCTTTCTTTTCTCTTTTCAACATTTAAAGAAACATTCTAATTTTTGAAAAAGAAAATTAAAACACCTAAAATTATAGTTCAAAAAGTGTAAAAGTCATCTACTATTATTTCTAACAGGTTTTTTTTTATGGAGGGGGTGGGGTGGGGGGACACTAAAAACCTCAGAGGTACGAAAAATACCATTGTACCCAATAGGCTCTGTACTTTGTACAACTCAGGAAACTGTCAGAAAACTGGCCCCCAAAAACAGATGCTAAAAGATTGTGATAAAATTGCCTAAATGTGTTTTGGCGAGAAACGACTTAAAATGAGTAGAAACACTATGAAATGATCATTATTCAAGCGATTGTCCAGATAGATTAGCTTAGCATTTTATTTTATACGTAAATTTTGTTTTAAACAGAGAAACAAATTAAACAATTTTGCAAATTTCACAACAATGCCGATTTTTGTAAAACTTCTGAATATTTAATTTATTGTTTTTGTGACTGCCGATTTTCAAAATTAGTTTTGTGGCGCTGTTGATTTTATTACTTAATTTTTGTGAAAGTACTGATTTTAAAATAAGATTTTTTTGAAGGTGCAGAAAAACGGCAGTAAAATCAGCCTGTATTGGGCCCTGCACCTGATCCAGAAAATTACGTTGTATAGTCGGAAAAAGATAATCAACAATATGGAAAATTTTGAAGCCTGGAACTTTTCAAAATTGTAGTTCCCCTAAAGATGCTTTTTTGACGATCTCTTTTGATGTTCAGAGAAGGAATTGTTCCGGGAATTTTATGAAGGGCTACAAGCTCAAAGACTCTTTGATCAAAAGCTTTTTGAAAATCAATATAAACAACATCCACACACCTTTTGTTATCTAAAAACCTTATCACAGAAATGCAGTAAATTTACTTCATACAGAAATAAATATACAGTAAAACCTGTAAAGTTGACCACCTGCCTGTATTGACCACTTTTGTCGGGAACGGAATTAGTCCTATCTTGTATAATAACGGAAAGCCTCTGTAACTTGACCACTAATGTACACCAAATTTGGTTTGGAGTATTGTAAAAAAACCTTTGTAAGTTGACCACTTGGTTAATTTTTTTAAACTTAATTAAGCAAATTATTATTATTATTATTATTATTTTATAGCTTTCCAAGAATAATTTTAATGCTTTGATGCCAGACTAGCATTTTACCTACTAAATAAAACAGCAGCATATGCTACTTATTCTCCAAACTTGGTTTTATTTTGTTGTTTTATTTGAGATACTGTTTACTGTTCAATGAAAACAAGTGTCAGTAAAAAAGTGCTTTTTTAATCTTTTCTTCCAGTTGGAAAGTTATGTGGCAGCACTGGAATTGTGCTAAAGAGTAAAGTTACTTATTTCTGGTGCAAGGCATTAAGAGATATGTCATTTTCAGCTGCCTTTATAAACTAGGAGAGTCCAGCTTGTTACTATTTGTGTTATAAGTTTTACATAAAATGGCTTCAAAAAGAAAGTTAGTTGAACTTGAGATTGATAAAAAGTATGAAATATTAAAACTAATTGAAAAGGGAGAAAGCCAGAGAAAATTAGCTCACACATATGGAATTTCTAAAACTAGTGTCTAATATAGTAAATACAAGGGGGGGGGGAAATATTTGAATAACATTTTTAATTATTGTTTCAAAGTAATGTTAAACCATAAGAGTGAGTTAAACAGAAAGAGTAAGTGTCAATTAGTCAAAAAATGAAAACATGATGCAAGAAATGACAAAAAAAAAAAATCACTTTCACCTTTTATAAGTTGACCACCACAGTGCTGCACTGCAAGTGGTCAACTTACACAGGTTTCACTGTATTAATAAATAAATGTAGCAATTAAGTAATGTTATAACTGAATTTTTATGCATTGAATTCTGATTGTTTTTTTTTTTTTCCTATTAATATGATACACAATTTAAAAACGTTGGTTTATTATTCAGTTTACATGATTTAGTGTTGAATGTAAGTTAACAATCTAGAAAATTCATTAAACTAACTGCTGAAAAGTTTAAGGTTTTTATCTTTTTTTTTTTAGAATTTTTAAAAACTTCTTAATTCTGGTGTTAAGAAATGATTAGACACCTTGTCTAAAGATAATTTATACATTTTTCAATGAAATTTCTGCTTTGTAAAACAAGAAATTCCAGTACTCGCACTTGGTCCAGTTTTTTCTTTTAATGCAATCAGATTTAATTGACTGTCTGTGTCTTTACTCTTCTTATTTTGCGAGTATAATATTCAGTATTTTAATTTCAGGATATGTAATTTCAAGGAAAATAAATAAATCATTTGAGAATAATAAATAAAGTATACCAGAGTACGTTTTTGCGGAATTTTTTCAATGAGTTTTCTAAATTTTATGTTTTAACGTAGGAAATTTTTGACATTTTGGTTTTATGAAGTAGTTACTGGAGTCAAAACTGGAATATTCAGTTCTTGCTCAGTTTGCGTTTTCAACCGTTAAAAAAACTATTTTTGAGTTCAAGTTGGTTGCATAAACTTGCCCATTACCTGGGGCACGTTTACGCATATTTATTTTGACATCTAACGTGGTTCTGCTTGTGTTTTGAACGTAGTATCTTACCGTCGTTAAAATAGAGCAAATTTATTACAGATTGTATTGTTCATAAAATAAGAGCGGAACAGGCACGAAGACAGCACTACATGATAGTAAACTATAAGATACAAATTTGTAACTCAATTAGAAAGTTAAGCTGATTTTCAAAACTAATTAGCCTGAAATTACTAGAAAGTTTTGAGACAGTTCACAGCGAAAAACCGTCAGGGCACATTCAGAAGTAAGCCACAGTAAGAACGTGCGTAAAGGTGCTCAAACGTCAATGCGCAAACTAGCCCCGTCGCCAAGTTTGGGTTTATTTTTAGCCTGCAACAATATTTATTAACATTTCAATATATACAAATACAATTCTCAAAAAAGGATAAAATTCTGGCAATTTTTATATATTTGTTCTTTCTTAATAACTAAGTATTATGTTTATTCACAACAAGCTTCAAAACGTTCAACTCAAAATTTACCCGACTAGTTAGAAAACAGATTATTCTTTCTGCATGCTACTATTGCAATCACTAGTGCCATGGGAGCTACTCCTTCCCATAACCTTGAGCTCCTTCTTAGACTTCTTCCGTTGCATAAGCAAGTGGAAATGGAGGCGATTCTGTGTGCATACCGCCTCAAGCTCATGGGTCTCTGGAAGTCCCCTGGTTACTTGTCTCTGTACGATAAACTGTGTGCAAAGACTAGTAAGCATCCGTACTTTACGATGCCTTCTGACTGGATGTTAAAACAATTCAGCTTTAATGCCAATTATAACACGGTTTCCTTCCAGAGAGCAATGGAAGGATGTACAGGATATCATTGGCAATGCACACGAAAACTGGTTTACAGATGATTCCAAGACTGCATCCGGAACTGGTTCTGGTGCATACTGCAGCAGCAATAACACAAATCTGTGCTTCTCATTAGGAAAGCTTGCTACTGTCTGAAACTTTAGCCATATTGGCTTGTGTAAATAACTGCCTAGATCGAGGCATAAGCGGGAAGGTTATCAGAATCATCTCTGATAGCCAAGCTGTGTTGAAAGCTCTCAATCGTAACTGTTTCACTTCCAAAACAGTTTGGGAGTGCCATAATGCACTGGTAAGACTAGCTGGCAGTAATAGGGTTTCCCTTTACTGGGTTCCTGGTCACCGTGACATTCTGGGTAACGAATTGGCAGATCAGTTAGCTGAGCAGGGCTCCAATGTACTGTTTATGGGACCCGAGCCTGTCCTCTGCCTGCCCTACACTGCAGTGAGGACTACTGCAAAGAACCTTCTTATGGATGAATCGTATGGCCTGTGGCTTCAGTCTGAGTCTCAAAGACAGGCCAAGACTCGGAACCAGCAGCCTCCCTGGCTCAGGTCCAAGGAACTGCTTACCTTGAGTGGAGATTTGATGAGATCAATAAGTCTGTTGGGTTACTAACTGGACACTGCTCTCTTAATAGGCATCTTAATCTCATGGGTGTTACTGACAATCCTTCCTGTAGAGGATGTCATATGGCTGATGAAAGCTCAATTCATGTGCTATGTGAATGTGACTTATACTCTGCACAAAGATTTGAGCACTTGGGATACCACTATGTAGATCCCGGAAAACTGCCTAAAATTTCGGTTAGGCAACTGCTGAGATTTATTTCTGTTACTGGGCTCCTTTAGTAGTCTAAGCAATGATAGTACAATAGACCTGTGGTCTCAGTGCTTGCGCTGGTTTCAAGCGCCCCCTTTTCACTTCATACTTCTGCATGCTAGACTAACGCTCGACTGATGCTCAAAAACTGGTGAGGATATTTGCTTGGGAGCTGCATCAATATGTTATGACTGTTGGCTCTCCAGTTATAATTCGTTTTGAAAAAAGGGCACTGCGTAAACGTGCCTCGGTCTACCCTTAATAAAATTTAAAAAAATTTCTCAAGTAAATTCTACTGCAGATAAAAAATGTTTAAATATCTAAAACATTGTTTTCTAAAAATTAGCTGTGCAAAAATATAAGACTTTCTTTTATTTTGAAAACTGTATACATAATGCTTTTCCCCCCAGTAGAATGAAATACTTTTCTGTTTTTAGATTGGAGTTAATTCAAGGGGACGAGTATGAGACCACAATTTAGTAGTCTGATCTTGTGACTATCAATCCTTCAAATTTGAAGCTTAAAATGCATATGAAGTTTAAAGACAAATTATATTCATGCGAATATTGTGGAACGACATTTAGTGACATTTCGACCTTAAAAGTTCATTTAAAAATACACACTGAAAAAAAACTGTATTCTTGTGAAATTTGTAAAACGTCGTTTTTTCTTAGTGGAAATTTGATGAGCCATTTAAGGATACATACTAAAGAAAAACCATATTCGTGTGAAATTTGTAAAAAGTCATTTGTTCAGAATGGAAATTTAAAGAGGCATTTGAGGACACATACTAAAGAAAATCCGTATTCTTGTGAAATTTGTAACAAGTCATTTGTTCAGAATGGAAATTTAGAGAGCCATTTGAGGACACATACAAAAGAAAAACCATATTCTTGTGAAATTTGTAACAAGTCATTTGTTCAGAATGGAAATTTAAATAGGCATTTGAGGACACATACTAAAGAAAAACCATATTCTTGTGAAATTTGTAAAAAGTCATTTGTTCAGATTGGACATTTAAAGAGCCATTTAAGGACACATACAAAAGAAAAACCGTATTCTTGTGAAATTTGTAACAAGTCATTTACTCAGAGCGGAAGTTTGAGGAAGCATTTGGAGACACATACTACAGAAAAGCCACATTCTTGTGATATTTGTAAAAAGTCATTCTCTGCTAGTGGAAACTTAAATAGCCATTTAAGGATACATACGAAAGAAAAACCATATAGTTGTGAAATTTGCAAAATGTCATTTTCTGAGAGTGGAAAACTAAAAAGGCATTTGGGGACACATACTAAAGAAAAGCCATATTTTTGTGAAATTTGTAAAAAGTCATTTTCTCAGAATGCAAGTCTAAGGAAGCATTTGAGGACACACACTGAAGAAAAACCTTATTCTTGTGAAATTTGTAACAAGTCATTTTCTGAGAGTGAAACTTTAAGGAGACATTTGAGGACACACACTAAAGAAAAACCTTATTCTTGTGAAATTTGTAAAAAGTCATTTTCTGTGAATGGATCTTTAAAGAAGCATTTAAGGACACATACTAAAGAAAAACCGTATTCCTGTGAATTTTGTCAAAAGTCATTTTCTGAGAGTGGAAATCTAATGAGGCATTTGAGGACACATACCACAGGAAAACTATAATCTTGTGAGATTTGTAAGAAAATTATTTTCTAGGCATAAAGGTTTGAAAGTCCATTTGAGGACACTACAAAAGAAAAACCATATTCTTTTTAAATTTCGTAAAAATTTCCTCAGAGTGGAGGTTTAAAAAGCATTTCAGGGTGCATAGTGAAGACAAAGTATATCCTTGGACGATTTATAAAAAGTCATATTCACATATATAGATCTGAAAGTTTATTTGAGGACACATGAGCTAAAGAAAAAGCATATTCTTGTGATTTTTGAAGAAAAACAGTTTCTCAAGTTATGATTTAAACAAAAAAGGTACATTCTGGAAAAAAAAAAGTGTATACTTCTGAATATTCTGAAAAGACGTTTTCTATAGTTCAGACTTAAAAAGACATTCGAGGACAGTGTCCTGAGGACACACGTAAGAGCCATTTGAAAATCCATTTGTGGATGCACAATAGAGAAAAATCATTTTCAAGTGATCAAGGTGAAAGGAATTTTCATTCCAAACCTGTAACTATGTAAGCTAATTTAAACTTTCATCCTAATATAATTATTTGTTTAAATGCAAACATGTAATTCCCAAGAAAAGCTGAAACATTTAAGACTGAGGTGGTTCTTCCCAGTTATGCTTTTCCCATTTTTAACAAATATCCTTTAAATATACAGTATTGCTCTTCACCATCAAACATTTATAACTACTGTTTTGGCTTTTTATCTCAATCTTTGAAATTTTTTTTTATATCTATATAATAATTTGTCTTCTAATTGAAACACATTTTGGCAGTCTATTCTTTTTTTCTGAGCTTAGCTACGATTTTCGTGATGATATTCTGATAGAGAAGAACAGAAACATATATCGGTGGCCTATGTGAAGCTATAATGTTTGTTAATGTTTTCATTTTTTTAAACTGAGACTAATGAATTCAGTAATCAGGCCCTTCATTTGGATGATTGGGCCTGGATTTTAGCATGTGTTCATGCTGGTTTTTTCCTCCTATGCAGCGCTTTACTCCCTTCCGTCCCCGTGGGAAACTTTGAAATGACAGGCCTGGTGTACTGATTTTTTTTTTTTTTTAAAGAAAGAAATGTAAATAAAAATAAACCAAACTGTTTGACAAAGATTCAACTTTCTCTTTAAATTTTACACAAAAAATTACTTTCTTTTGCTTTATCCATTGAGTCTTTTTTTGCTCTAAACGCTGTCAAAGTTTTTCTTCGTCATTAAAATGAGATTTTCGGCATGAAAATAAGGGGAGTTTGTTTCACATTCCTCCATTCTCTTGGCGAGTGCCTTGTATAAGGTGAATACAGTCTACTCTCAATAACTCAAAGTCTTATTACCCAAACATACCTCTATTTCAAACATTTCAGTCGGTTCGAAAATAATTTCGTGTTTTTAATTCAAAGTTGTCTACAGGGTGTTCCGTTTTAACCTGCAAGGCCTCTATTTGCACAACCGTTAGTCCTAGTTGTATACTTCCGATTACAAAAATGTTCAAAATCAGATGTAGGGTTAAGATATTAAAAGTTAGAAGCAAAAATAAAAGTGAGCCAAAAAATACAAAATTTAACTTTTTATACGGACCCTAGGTCCCTTAAGTATATCCCACTCTTATATGAAGGTCTATTTAGTTCGGGTATGGTAAACCTAATGAAAAGACAGGGTTGCAAAAACTTGGCATATCTTATGGCCTTACCAGGTTTTCTTTGCTCCAACTATAGGTTGAGTTACCACTATTTTATTGACAATCCTCGTACATAATTAAGTCATACTAACACCCAACTTAAGCGAATATTTTTACCGTTGTAAAAAAGTGCCTTCAAAATATTTATCACGCATTTAAAAAAAAAAAAAGTGAAATACCAAGCAGAAGTGTAAAGTAACGACTTTTCAAGAAGCAAACAGATGTTTCCGACCTCATCGCTGCTGAACTCAAATTAGCTAGAGAGCTAAAACTTTGGCTTTTTAATTCGTTTTGCTTTCACCCTTGTATTTGATTTTTGTAAGAAAGTTTAATGTAGTTATTCCCTTCTCAGTATTTTTTTTTTTTTTAAATTTAGTGAACATGTTTATGAGTTGAACATTACCATTACATCATTGATGTAACGATGATCAGTTTTGGTTTAAGTACTACTACAAGACATTTTTAAAAGCATAATCAAAAAAGTTATTTGTTTATTTTTCTAATTTATTTGAACTTTTCAGAGTTATCTCTGTTTCATCAAATATGTTGTATGGCTTGTAATTTAATTAAAAACTCAAGCACCAAAAGTGTTTTCTGGATATTCTTGCGTTGGCTTCACACCAATACACCGACGGCAACAAATACGTTTCTGCAGCAATAAATTGCTGCGATACTAACCACGGCAACATCTATTCCATTTGAGGTCATAGAGAAATCAGCAAATTTGACCTCTTTCATAGAAGTAGTTATTAAAATTGGAAATGACATGCTGCCACCATCAGGGTGAAGTCAGAAATCGAAGTCTTTTATAACACAGTCGTTATTCATATCTGTGAAAAACTCAGTTAACACGATTTACTGTTGTATGTAAGTTTGAAATCCGAAAAATGTACTCAATCAGTTGTTGAAAAATGAAACATTTTTTGGACTCTTTAAAAACGTCTTAAAAAATCTAATTTCGATTTTAAGAAATGAGTTAAGACTCAGTTTACAGACAGCTTCCATATTTTTTAAAAGGAATTTCTGCTTGAGGTCCTGCAATTGTTTCCTTCCCGTAATTAGCCAAAAAGTGACACTCTGACGCTGAATTAAATTTCAAATTAGCCCTTTGAAAACTCCTGTACTTGGTTCAGTTTCTTCTTTTACGCTATCACAGATTAAATGTATTGTCTTTCTCTTTACTCTTCTTTTTCTGCAAGTATACATGCCGTACTTTAATTTCCGGATTTATAATTTCAAACAAAATAAATAAAACGTTTGCAGAAAAAAAAATCCTTCTAATGCACTTATTCTGCATTGGTGGAAAATGATCCCAACAGCAAGAAAGACTTGTAATAGATAATCAAAATAACGTAGGCCTGTTTTTACATCTGAAAGATGACATTTATTCAAATTTCGCGCTCGGCACATAATTGTGGCTCTAGTGCCACACATAGTACTTGCAAACAGGTTGCTTTAATTGTGAGCTGTATATTTCGTGAGCGTTCTTTTTCTGTGAAATTCAACTTATTGAGTTGATGTTAGCTAAGAATGCCTTAAAGAAGACGAAGAAGCTATTATCAGCAGCTCACAGAGTTTGATTAAGGTCGTGTATTGGGGCTTGAAGACGGTGGATTTTATTTCTGCGATATTGCATAAAGACTTCGCCGGAATGTATCCATTGCGCATGCTTGTTAAGAGCAGTGGTCCAGGGATGTACTACCTCAAGAAGATCAGGTTCCGGGCGACCATGTGGCATTTGTGAGGGGGAAAGACCCCCTCTATTCCAGGCCCCACAATGTAAGCCCGTAAAAATTTTTAGGTCCAGAGATTTTCTCTTTAGAATCGTAATCTGTAGGTGTTCTAATGTGAGAATATCTTGGGTAGACATGTTGAATCCTGCGCGAAATAATTTTACAGGCCATCAAAGATAGCGGCCATTTTGGTTCACTTGCTCATTACGTTTTTCGCAAAGTGCGTACCTACAAATTTAATTTTGGTTTCGAACTGAGATTTTTGGGGCTTAGAAAGTCAATGTAATAGTACGTCATAAAAGCCGCTGTGGTTATTTCCACAATTTTTGCGTGAGATATTTCTGACGTTTTTTGTTTAACATTCAGGTTACTAAAAAGAGTACAAAAATCAATAACTCTTAATGAAACCAAACGATTTTAAAGTGTGAAATCTTTTGTGTAAATCAATATATTTCAAGGTCACTAGCGCAGTCAGCTAATACCTTCGGGATGGGTTTTTTAGTCAGAAATACCTTCTGAAGGTTTTTTTTTAATCAAAAATTCTTATGAAGGGTTTTTTTTTTCTTTTGATCAAAACAACCCTTTCATATGCATAAGCTACTATTCATGTTAAAACCAATGGCTCTGAGTGGTGTTGTCACCAATCCCCCCCCCCCTTCGCTAAAAAACTTTTTGTTTCATGTTTTTCTGTGACAATAACTATTTAAGCAATGGCTGATATTTCTAAACTGAGTTCAGAAAGTTTTGGTGTGTATTAAAGACATCTAAAGACAGTTTTTACTAACGAAAATGTATTATATGTCAAAAAAAAAAAAAAAATCAAGAGAAAAATTATGTTTAACAGACAGTAACTGGACAAAAACGAGTTCGTTGAGCTGCTGAAATACACAAAAACGCAGTATTGAAAAACGCTGTAACAAAATATAGTGTATCATTGCAACAACCAGTGCTACAAGAAATATACGCGAGGAAAAACACTAACAAAAATGGTGGAAGAAAATGCACAGACAAGTTATTTTTAAGTGAAAACAAAGTTTTAGAAAAATCAGAAAGTACTGAAGGAGGTCAAATCGCAGATCAAGATCAACACCTCGTCCTTCGTAAAAAGCCAAGATACTGCAGAAAATACCAACTGTGTAATATGTAGCTGCATTAGATCGAGATTAAACTGTGGCAATGCAAGGCCGCTGAGAGCGAAGGCAGGCCCCTGGTCAGTTTGGTTGGCGGGCCCCCCACCACCTATAAAGCTTATAAATTTATTACTACTCCTGTTCCTAGTCAGGCCCCCAAAGATCCGGGCCTCTAGTTTCCGACTAGGCTGGCATTGCCTCTCATTAGCCCTGCAGCAATGACAGAATGAAATAGAGGATCTGTACTTTTGATCGAGCAAGAATGTTTGTAGTGGCTACAAGGTTTTTCCAAGACGAAGTTTTTGACAGAGTGGCAGATCATAGCAGTGATACGAATGTTTCTCGCTGCTAATTTATATGCACATCCAAGCTGTATAAGTTCTTATATTCGAAAGTATGAGGGAGAAACCAAAACCCAATTTGCACAACATCCATCCTCAAAATTTTAAATGTTTAAAAAGGTAAATGAAATAATAAAGCCTCTTTTAAATGCTGGGCATAGATTTGTTCTTCCAGAAATAAAAGAATTGACGACAATTTATATGACAACGCATTGATTTATATTAATGAAATAAAACTACTTTTCGTAAGAACGTATAACAAAAAGAATTTTTTCTGTGCTTCCGAAAAACATTTGTTAGTTTTCTATAGTCATTTATCTCCAAAAGTACTTGTTGCTGCTATTCGCTCACAAGAAGCTGTGAAGACTGCAGAATACTTCTTGAGAAAATCATTATAATATGTTGATTTTTTGGACTACAAGAGAAGTTCTGCGATGCGAATAAAAATGGTTCAGGATGCTCAGTAATAGTCAAATAATGATTCAATTGCTACACAAAAATATTGAAAGCTTGAAAACAGAGTTGAAAGTTTTTGTTAAGGGATGTAGTGAGAAATCGGAACTGTGCAAGTATTGGGAATTTTTTCGTTCACTGGTATCAATTGTAAAACACTTGGTTATTGCTGATCACGTAGGAAATTGGAAATTACGTGTTCAAACTGTTGAGTTACTGTCTTTCGTTAATTTGCCTGCATCAGTTATCTCTATATGTAACATGGTACATAGAAAGGATAAGGGTGCTAGAAAATGAGTGTCCCTATCTGTAGGAAAAATTCATTCAAGATAAATTTGTTGTTAAAAAAAGAATATTAAATCCAATGTTGTGGAGCCAAACATGAAGTTGGAAAAAACGGATTCAACGGTCAAAGAAAAGTGCCAGAGGAGTTGCAGGGCAAACAGGAAAAATTATTTTGTTGAGTGGCATTTAGTGTATCATGAAATTTTAATGATATGCAGTGTGTTTCGTGATCTTATCAATTCTCATTTAATGAATCACTGTAAGAGTGTCTCGCATCATTATCTATAGGCTAGAATAACTAGTATTTTGATGCAAATGTCAAAAGACTTGTTGATTTTATGTATCAACATATAAATTCCTATGAGATTGCTGAAACAGTGCAACTTGACAGCTTTCCCCCTAAACAACTTGTGAATGGTAGTGTCAAGATTCGCCTTCTCAGTATCATGAATCACTGATCAGAACAGTATCTCCAGTTTAGACAGGAGACATTTGTTTCACAAACCTAAGAAATTGTCAGATTTACTTTAGAAAGTCAACCTACCATGCTTTGGTGCACACATTCCTTCACAAAATATCACATCTAAGCTAATGGGAACGAATCAACTTTAACAAGGGTACAGAGACATGGAAAAAGCGAAAGAAAGGAGAGAATGCGTTAAAAATATCTTAGCTCATGACTTGTTTCCAACGAACACATTATGTGAAGGTGATTCACCTACCAAGCTAGAAATTATCGTTGCACAATTGCAGAAATATCTGCTGCCAAAACTAAATTTTCTATTTAGCAAAGTATCCCCAATTGAAACTACCCTCATTATATATTTCATGTCACAAGTCCGCTAAATAAAGAAAACTTTTGAATAAGTTATCAGCAATGTTCTGCACGGATCCATTTCTGTATGCTCTTTTCATGAACTTCATGTTGTGTTCGATAGTTATTTGCAGCATTCTGCGAAATAATCAGAAGCGATCATAAGAGAGTCAACTAAGGACACAGTAAACCTTGCTGTAATTGACGGAAAAACACTAGTACCTGTGCAGGTAGTAAAATTTGGTCTTCAGTATCAAATAAGGAAAATTTACAGTAATTAGTACGCAAGGAAATAGAAGAAATTTCCCAAAATGCTACATTTTTAGCGACTGCTAGCGGTTTAACAGTTAATGAAGAAGCAATCTGCAATACTTTTCATTGGAGATTTGTGACAAATCATTGAAGAACTTATTTAGAATAATTCATTAAAAGAAGTAGATCTACAAATTGTTCCTTACATAGACCGGGCAGATAAAAATGGTTCAAAAAGAGTGGTTGTAGCATCAAATGATACAGGCGTCGTAGTGCAGTAACATGCAATGCAAAAACAGATCGTAACCTTTTTCAAAAGTAACTAATCTTGTACTTTTCGTTTATGTTGTTGAAGAAACATGTATGTGATAAAGACGAGTTTAAAATGAGCGTTCAGGATTATTTATTAATTTTTGTACACTTTTTAGTAACTAGAATATCAACAACAAATGTGAGAGATATCTCCACGTAAAATTGTGTAAACAGCCAGAGCGGCTTTTATGACATAATTAATACATTAATTGACTTCCTAAAGTCCAAAACCTGCAGTTCAAAACTAAAAGTAAATTTGTAGGTATGCCTGTTGAGAAAAACGTAATGAGCAAGTGAACCAAAATGGCCGATTTTTTTGACGGTCTGTAAAATCATTTCGCGCAGGATTCAACATGTCTACCCAAGATATTCTCACATTAGAACACCTATAGATCAAGGTTCTAAAGAGAAATTCTCTGGACCTAAAAAGTTTTACGCGACTACATTGTGGGGCCAGGACTACTCCCCTCAGTAGTGCCCTGGTGCATGAATGTGTTGCATCCCACTGAGTCTACAGGAGAAATTCGGGCTGCAGTTTTCACCACAGTGACACAACGAACTGTGAAAAATCGAATACTTCAGCTTCATGGACCAGCATGCTGTAACATGCTGTAACATGTATGCCACTGACGGCAAAACATTGCTGTTTAGGACGCGAGTGGTGTCAAGCCAGAGCTCATTGGAAAACAGAGTGAAGATCCCTGTTGGGTTTTCTGATGAAGTCCGATTCTGCCCTGGTAGCAGTGAAAGACCTGTGTTGGTCTGAAGGAGGCCAGGGGAACGCCTGCAACTAGACTGACTGTCTGCGGCCTAGACTAACTGGACCTACACCTTTAGTCATGGCCCGAAGAACAATTTCCTAGGACTGGGATATCACTCTTGTGGTTATTCCTAACACGCTGGCTTCATAGTTGTACGTCAGTCTCGTTTTTCAACCTGTAGTATTGCCATTCATTAATCGCACTCAAGGGAGAGATTTCCTACAGGATAATGCTCGCTCTCACACGAGATCACCACATCTGTCTCCTATTGAACACATGTGGGATATCATTAAACGAGAACTCCAGCATTATTTACAGCCGGCACCGACTGTTCCAGAATTGACTTAATAAGTTCAACAAGTATGGAGCTCCATATCACAAAATGACATTCAGAACCTTTCTGACGCAATGCATGCAGGTTTGCATTCAAAATTGCAGAGGTTTCACTGATATTGAAACAGCATATCAGGGGAGCTAACGGCAGTAACTGCAAACTTTTCATTTCTTTTGCATATGTGTCATCTATTTTACGTTAGCTTTTATTGCACAAGCTTGCTCTTTTGGTTTCCGCTGAAAAAGGGGTGCAAAAAAAAAAAAAGTTCCAACATCTCCCCATTGTTAGCATTATATCCAACACATATTTCTTCAAATATCTCAAAAACTTATTTCTGCAGATACTGCCGTTGACCTGCCAACGGCAGATTTCACATTTGAACTGTAGTTTCTTGAGCTTAAATTGACCTGTGATCTTGAAAATGTAATCAATTAAACCTGTTAACTAGACAAACGTGTGGTCAAAATTTCATTATAATAACTTTTTCTTGGTGTTGGGATTTTTTACTCGTCAGTGTATTTAAATATCTAAAATATTGTTTACTCACGGCACTTTAAAAATTAAATTTGCGAAACTGTAAGACTGTTTTGTTTTGATAACTGTATGCATTTTTTTTCCCATTAGAATAAAATGATTTCTATTTTTATTTTTAGATTGGAGTTCAATCAAGGGGACCCGTATGAGACTGCAGTTAAGTAGTCTAATCTTGTGAATCCAAATTTAAAGCTAAAAATGCATATGAACATCAAAGATAAATCATGTTCATGCAAATATTGTGAAAAGACATTTAGTTGCACTTCACAATTGAAAGAGCATTTGAAAGTACATACTGGAGATAAACCTTATTTGTGTGATCTTTGTGAAAAGACATTTTCTGTGAGGGAAAACTTAAAAGCCCATTTGAGGGCACATACTAAAGAAAAACAATACACTTGTGAAATTTGCAAAACGTCATGTTCTAGAAAGGAGAATCTAAGAACGCATTTGCGAATACATACTAAAGAAAAACCGTATTCTTGTGAAATTTGTAAAAAGTCATTTTCTGAGAGTGGGGATTTGAAAGTCCATTTGAGGACACATACTAAAGAAAAACCGTATTCTTGTGAAATTTGTAAAAAGTCATTTTCTCAAAGGGGGAATCTAAAAACGCATTTGAGGACACATACTAAAGAAAAACCGTATTCTTGTGAAATTTGTAAACAATCATTTTCTCAGAGTGGAAGTTTAAGGAGGCATTTGAGGACACATACTAATGAAAAACCACATTCATGTGAACTTTGTAAAAAGTCATTTTCTCACAGGGAAAGTTTAAAATATCATTTGGTTACACATACTAAAGAAAAACCATATTCATGTGAAATTTGTAAAAAGTCATTTTTTCAAAGAGGGACTCTAAAAACGCATTTGGTGACACATACTAAAGAAAAACCGTATTCTTGTGAAATTTGTAAACAATCATTTTCTCTTAGTGGAAGTTTAAGGAGGCATTTGAGGACACATACTAATGAAAAACCACATTCATGTGAACTTTGTAAAAAGTCATTTTCTCACAGCGGAGGTTTACAAAGCCATTTGAGGACACATACTAAAGAAAAACCATACTCTTGTGAAATTTGTAAGAAGTCATTTTCTCAGAGTGGACATTTAAAAATCCATTTGAGGACACATACAAAAGAAAAACCATACTCTTGTGAAATTTGTAAGAAGTCATTTTCTCACAGGGGAAGTTTGAAACATCATTTAAAGACACATACAAAAGAAAAACCATATTCTTGTGAAATTTGTAAAAAGACATTTTCTTGGAGAGGAGATTTAAAAGTCCATTGGAGGACACATACAAAAGAAAAACCCTATTCTTGTGAAATTTGTAAGAAGTCATTTGTTCAGAATGGAAAGTTAAATAGGCATTTGAGGACACATTCTAAAAAGAAACCATGTTCTTGTGAAACTGGTAAAACATCGTTTTCTCAGAGTGGAAATTTAAAGATCCATCCGTCGAGACATACTGAAGAAAAACCATAATCTTGTGAGTTTTGTAAAAAGTTGTTTTCTCTTAGTAGATATTTGAAAATCCATTTGATGCTACATACTGAAGAAAAACCATATTTTTGTAAAATTTGTAAAAAGTCATTTTTTCTATGTGGAGGTTTAAAAAGCCTTTCAGCGACACATACTAAAGAAAAACCACATTCTTGTGAAAAGTCATTTTCTCCTAGTGGAAATTTAAAACGCTATTTGATTATACACGCTAAAGAAAAACCAACCTGAAGTTTTTGAAAATGAATAAATTGGAAATTTGTTTTGAAAATTACTGTACAGGAAGAAGAAACCTTGTATTTTTTACAGTTTTATTGAAAAATATGAAGTTGTGTATGACAACCAACAAAAATTAGCCTCGTTTAAGACTTTTATTTTCCGGGCTTTACCTATTTGTTTTAATTCCGTTTTACTTTCGTCAGAAAGATACTCCTGACAATTATTTCAACTCTGTCTTTCAACCCTTTTTCCCAAGAATCAGTCATCAGATCGCTAAAATCCTGAAAAAGTTAAAATTTTCTGTCATTTTCCCCAATCAATAAACTGAAATTTTCACAACTTAAACACCTTGTTCAGGAATGTGGTAGATGGGAGCTTTGTAGTATTTCTTGTCAGTGTGGATTGGTATACATAGGACAAACTAACGTGCTCTCTAATTCCGTACAACAGAACATGAAAGTTATGTCAAAAAACAGGATTTTAAACGCTCCTCCATCGCCCATCATAGTTGGTCCTGCGACAATAACTTCAACTTTTCTTCTGCCAAAACTATCCACTTCCACTTACGATGTAGATTTTTGGTAATCTTACTGGATCTGGAAAAATTCCACTTTTTTAGTTGATTTGTCGAGCACGCCCCTTTTCCCTACAGTTTCTTTTCATAAATTTTTTTCAGTGTATGACGTTTTTCCAAGGTGTTATTCTTGCTGTTTTCTGCTGACTTAAAGTTTCCGGTTCCGGCCATTTTCTGTCTATTTACTCGTCCATGTCTTACTTTTTCTGGTTCATTTGTCCGTTGTCAGACTTTAAGTTCCTTCGTTCTTATATGCACTGAAGAAGGGGTTTGTTTTTATTACCCCGAAACAGCTGTTTGCAGACTTTTTTAAAACTCTTTTTAAATGCTTTTATTTTTTCATGCATGCACGTTGTCATATTTTTCTCATTTAGACTGCTAATTTCCACGGTTGTTCATTGACTGTTTTTTGCTCTTATACATCGATGATAGTGATACATCACCACTTGGATATCTATTTTACATAATCCCGTTCTTCTGCGAGCATCTATAGTCGGCTCGGAGGTACACCCTACCCCTTACGTGCTGGAACAATTGGGGAGGTTACACTGATTCTAATCACAGCGTAAGGCATTTTTGCTGCCAGGTTAGGTTTACCACAACTGTAGTTTATGCTGCCACTCTTTAATTTACAGTCCACGTACATCAACTAGGTCATACCAACACCTTAATTTTAGAACATAATTGCTACAATAAAGAAAACAATTAAACATAAGAGTGAAGAATAAAAAAGCTGTAAATTAAGGTTGATTAAGATTGATTTTTAAAAAATAATAAATCACAATGCAAAAGCTTTTAGCTTCACAGGTGTTATTGCTCAATCACAGCAGCAATCACTTGAAAATAAAAGCACCAAATATTTTCTCTTTCGGTAAATTTGATTTAGTTTCTCTCAGCAGCACGATCACATAATCCTGAAGTTTGCTTTTGAGTAATTTTTACTAGATTCAGGCTTGTGTGTGTGTGTGTGTGGAAATTGCATCAGATTTGAAAATTGTATGTTGTGCAATTTGTTGAGAGGCGAGGCCCGACTAACTAAAAGTGAGGTCCACAATAATTAATAGGCCCCCAGAAGACGTTATAATGGATTGCAGTGGTTGATTTACAGGTTTACGGGCCGTCAAAATGCATTTTTGGAACCTTTTATCTATCACAGAACTACATAAATTAATTATCATATGCATTTATGATAAATATGTCCCTTTTGGGGGTCCTCATAATTGTTACATGGTAGATTCCCGACTGCCTGAATGAATGGAAGTTCTCCTTTAAGGTAGCTTTTTTTTCCTATTAATAAGTTATTATTTTTTATTATTATTTAAAAAAAATATAATTTTTTTGTAGTAGTAATGTTATGCAAAGAACTTTAAGCAATTTGGGGCCCCAGGCCCAGGCCTAGTTGGCCTGTGCGACAATCAGGCCCTGTTGAGAGGTCGGTATAACTAGTGACTTTTGAAAGGTCAGGTATTTAGGCTGTTATTTGCCCTGACTGTAGATCAACTGTTTTTTTGCACTATGCATTTTCAGTAGTGCGACCTCTCTGGTGCTCCAATATTTTTATCACATGTTTTAAAAAAAATGAAATACCAAGCAAAAGTGGAAAGTGACGAATTTTGAAGATGCAAATGGATGTTTCCGACTTCATCGCTGCTCAACTCAAATAGCTAGAGAGCTAAAACTTTGGTTTTTTAACTCATTTTGCATGTTATGCTTACGTATGCTTTTACCCTTTTATTTGATTGTTGTAAAAATGTTTAATGTAGTTATTCTCTGCATTGGTGATTTTTTTATTTAGTGAACACGTTTTTAAATTGAACATTACCCGTTACATCGTTGATGTAACAAATGTTTAATTTTGTTCTAAGTACTACTACAAGACATTAAAAAAAAAAAAATTATTAAAAAAGCTATTTGTTTATTTTTTAAAATTTATTTGAACTGTTTAGTGTTTTTTATGTTTTTTAAAATATGTTGTATGGTTTGTAACTTTATTAAAGACTTAAGCACCAAAAGTGTTTTCTGGTTGGTTTCACACCAATACACCGATGGCAACAAGTACGTTTCTGCATAGCTACCCCGGCAACATCTATTCCATTTTAGAGCATAGATAAATCGGCAAATCCCGACCTCTTTCATAAAACAAATTATTAAAATCGGAAATGACATGCTGCGCCGTCAGGATGAAATCTGAAATGGAAGCCTTATTTTATAACACAGTCGTTATTCATATCTGTAACACACAGTTTATTGTTGTAAGTAAGTTTGCAATCTGAAAAATTTACTAAATCATTTATTGAACAATTCAAAAAAATTTAGACTCTTTAAAAACTTCTAAAAAGATCTAATTTTGATTTTAAGAAATGAGTATATGCTCTATTTGCAGATGGCTTCTATAGTGTTTAAAAGGAATTTCTTCTTGAAATCCGTCGAATGTTTCCTTCCCATAATTAGCCAAAAAGTGGCAATCTGGCTCTTAAATAAATCACAAATTAGCTTTTGGAGAACAGGAAACTCCTGCACTTGGTTCAGTTTTTTCTTTTATGTAATCACAGATTTAATTTATTGTCTTTGTCTCTACTCTTCCTTTTCTGCAAGTGAACATGCCGTCCCAGGAAAAAATGTCAGCATAAAACCTGCATTGAACTACAGGTTTTAGGAAGGTTAATGCAGGTTTTTCAAAGGGAAAACTTGGATACAGGTTTAATGCAGGAACAATGCAGGTAATAAACAGGTTTTAGGAGGGTAATTTAACTTTGCATAAAACAACACAGGGATTTGACAGGTAGATGCAGTCACTGGAGAATAATTTGAACTTAGAAAATTTCCTACTGACATCAGTACAGGTTTTTCGAAGGAGAATTAAAAGCAGGTTTTATGCAGGGAAAGTTCTAGTAATGTACAGCTTTTTACATGGGCGCCCATATGCAAAATTTGAAGAAAGGGGGGGGGGGGGGCTCAGATATTTTCGTTGTGGTTTCGCAAGATATTTTCCACATGGGAACCGCGTTTTCAGTTATTAGAGTAATTAAAATTTGACATTTTTAATAACGTATTCATTAACGGCTGGAGAAGAAATGTTTTTACATTTTTGTAAAGAAAAGAGTACTAAAAGCAAAAAAGTTCTAATTTCTAAAGGAGAAGGGGGGGCTTGAGCCCCCCATTCCCCCTCATATGGGCGCCCATGGTTTTTTAAATCTATGATGATTGCAATTCAACGTTCTAAAAAATAGTACAGGTATTTGTGGAGTGAATTCAACCATTTTCGAAAGACTTTATAGTTTTTCTACTGAGAAACAAAACAGCAGGCCCGTCATAAGCCCCCCCTCCCCCCCCCCCCGGCTTTCGAAAACGAATGTGAGAGTGATTTTTGCTGTTTTCTTTCCTCCTAGTATAACTTACATTGTTCTCGTCAGCCTATAAAACTCGAAAGGGAGAGCCTGCAATGCAGGTGTTACGCATCAGTTTTTCGGACAATTTTCTTTAATATAGTTATACTTTTAGATTGGGTTTCCATTTCAAATGAGCTATTTTTGAATTGTTATCATCTGATTTTTTTCCCTTTTAAATAAATATATTTATTCAAAACCGTAGTTTCAAAAAATTGCTCCCCCCCCCCCCACACCGCTTTTCTCCACGAAGAGCGTGCGGTACTCAGAACATTCAAGTGAAAAAAAAAAATCAGTTTTCTATCCTGCCGGTAAAACAATATATTTTTTGCAAAAAATGCTTTTTTTTAAGCAAGGGATCCTCCCCTCCAGAGCACAAGAACACTCCCTTGTAAAACTACTAAACTTCCGAAGAAGCGAGATCCCCCAAAGAAGCGAAAAAAATGTCGAAAGAATCCCTTTTGAAAATTTTAATGGCGCAGTGATTCCCCCCCCCCCCCCCGGATACACCCAGCTCAAAGAAAATCAATATTAAAGGAAACTTGAACGACTTTTTGCTGACAAACTTCTGTGGATCCTCCCAGAATTTTTGAAAAACGAAAAACATTCATCATTTGAGCACAAAAGACATAATATTATAAGTTTTTCATGCTTTTTAAAAATAGATACTTTGTTCACCATGCAATCAGATACTGCGCGTGCGCACAATGTAAAGGCGGGAGGTTTCGACGATGCTTGTTCACGAAAAAGTGGCAACAGCCAAAAGCGAAAAGCCACGCCATCGCCATGTTGACT
This sequence comes from Uloborus diversus, assembly GCF_026930045.1. Classification (NCBI taxonomy): domain Eukaryota; kingdom Metazoa; phylum Arthropoda; class Arachnida; order Araneae; family Uloboridae; genus Uloborus; species Uloborus diversus. Next base: position 64,596 of record NW_026558763.1, read on the forward strand.
GTTTGTTTATGGAAGTGTATTTTCAGCTCTTTGCTCTTGATATAAGTATTATGTGTATTAATCTTTCATCTTCCCCGCGAATATCAGTTTATTATTTAGTTCCGGAAGTCAGTAGCACTTCACTAAACTAATATTCAAAAACAGTTGACCATTAAAAATTTTCTTTAGTACTATTATCTCTTCGCGATTCGTACAGTACTATGCGATTTTGATCTTACTCAGCAGGCTGGGTCTCACAAGGATTCGTGCAAAATGCATTGCCAGAATGTATTCGATGCATCTTCTTTTTTTTTTTTTTTTTTTTGCACTTATCTTTAATCATGATCTCAAAATTTTTTTTTATAATCTTTCTGTAGCTAAATTATAAAAGCTCCCATTTTGTCATGACAAAATAGAAATTTATTGTCGTATTAAATTGACAAAAGGAATTGTTTGAATTCCTCTTATTATTGATTATCATCCAAAAATCAGCTCAACATAAAGTTTAATAAAAGACCCGCTTGAAATAAGCGGAAGACTTTTTTGATAACTTTTTATTAAAATACGTGAGGAAAAGAATTAATCTAGGTAAAATTCAGTTAAATTTGTCAATTTTTAATTAATGAATTGTTGATTGTATATTTTTAATTAATTTTGTTTTATTATGATTATTTCTTGTGTGTGCAATATTGTTGATTGCCTATGAAATTTATCAATATACCTGTCTAATTATCAAAAGAGCTGAAAAACGACTTCCGTATACACACAATCGGTTATTTCTAATATTCCACGGTAAGAAAAAGTTATATTCAATTTTAGGTTTTTAGTGATTCTTCCCTTTCAATTTATATATGTCACCGACTACGAATCCAAGCGCCAATGTACAAACACAGGGCTTCAATTGTTGCCATTTTAATCTTAATTGTTTCAAAACACTTGTTGAAGCTGTGGCATCCCAGTGGGAGATCCAGGTCACTGTGACAAACCTGCAGGGTTTCCGCTACGGTCGCATTTCTCGCAAAATGCGAAAATACTATTCAAATTACGACAAATGGAACAAAGCATTTTCGCTTTTTTGCTCCAATATAACAAGAAAAAGAAGGGGGGAAAAGTGTACAGTCAGAGAGAGGAAGCGATATGGAACTTAATCATATTTATAAATCATATCTAACATGCATCAACTGTTATTAAGTTGAACAATATTTCGTCTTAATGGGCCTTTTGTCCCCCCAATAAATACATTATTGGGGGTTTTCAGAAAAAAAAGTTTGCTCCCTCAATATCAAGAACAATTCTGAATTTTTCATTTCAAATTTTTAAAAGATATCACATAACGTGCATTTATTTCTTCGAAGATGTCAAGCCTGAATTTTAGTTTTTTTGTTAAAGAATTTTTAAACTTGGCTTAAACGCTGCAAACCTGCCAAAAATGTTCATTGTCGACAATTTTCTTGTGATTTGATAAATTTAGAGACTGCACATTAAAATTATTATTATTATGATTTTTTTTTAATTAATAATGATGTTTAGATACATGTTTGTGCTCATGCTTGTATTTTATCATTCGGTAAAATTCAGAACATCGTTCGACAAATTAAGATTTTTTTTTGAGCAACTTAAAATTTTCTTTTTTTTGAATGACACAAATAAGACTAGAGACGTACCGAGTAGCAGTTTGACCGAGTACTCGGCCGGGTACCGAGTTCCAATTATGTTTTAAGAAGAACCATCGACACACACGTGACGAATTTTGAAATCATTGCAATAGTAGTATGGACTTCCATGTCTAAATAATTTTTTACAACTACAGTAAAACCTGTAAAGTTGACCACCCCTGTAAGTTGACCGCTATTTTCAGGCACAGAATTAGATCTTATCATATAATTCAACCTCTATAAGTTAAGACCACTAAAGTAGTGCACCGCAAGTGGTCAACTTACACAGGTTTCACTGTACTTGGTATTCGCCGAGTGCCTGATCAAAATTTGGCCGAGTACCGAGTACTCGGTACGTCTCTAAATAAGACAAAACAAGCTTTAAAAGCAAAATTGAAGTCGGGCGGAAAAAAGTCTCTCTCTCTCTCTTTTTTTTTTTTTTCAAAGAAGCAGCTTGTTGAAGTAAAAACTATTATATATATAGCACATCATCTAAAAATATAAAACAGTTCAGAAATTTTCTTCAGAGTCTGAAATCAAAATTTATAGAATGAAGGACCACTTGTTAAGGTAATTTTGTGTGTCAATAATTTCAGATATGTTTTGGACATGAATTAAAGTTTTTGACAATTATGTCAAGAGGTTTTTGACACGACAGTAAAACCCGTGATCACACACACAAAACCGGATAAAACCATCACCTGTCAAAAACTTGCCAACCCTGTGGATTGTGATAGAAAATTTTCATGAAAAATCATACGTTGTCTTGAAATCTTTTTTTCCCAGCCTCTCTAAAGTGTGCAACAATAATAAAAATATTGTTTTCAATGTTTCAAATTGATTAAAAGGTAAGTGAAGTAGTTTTTTATGTTTCATTTGGTTTTATTTCAGAAAGTATAAGTTATATTATTTGCAATACTCTCAACCACTTTGATGTCAAAAACTGATTTAAACTTGAAAACTAAAAACTGCTAAGTTGATGCTGAGAAAATTGGGCAAACTTTATGTGTAAAGTAATTTTTCAGCACGTGTTCATTTAATTATATTTAATATATAACATTAATTGCATTAAATATATATGCTTCAATAATAACTTTAATCAATTATTGCTAATAACTTTAATAAAAGAAGTTCAAGTCATCATAGACCACATCAACATTTTATGATTGCTTGATCCAACCTAAGTTGAAATGACATGACATCTTTAGTAATAATACATCTGAAAGTCGCTCTGTCTGGATCTCTGTGACGTGCATAGCACCTAGACCGTTCGGCCGATTTTTATAAAATTTGAACAAAGTTAGTTTGTAGTATGGGAGTGTGCACCTCAAGGCGATTTTTCGAAAATTTGATTTTGTTCTTTTTCTATTCCAATTTTAAGAACATTTTCCCGAGCAAAATTATCATAAGATGGATGAGTAAATTACCAAGTTATCATAACGAGGAACATGGGCCAGCCAATTGGGGAGAGATTCACCATACATTTTTTTGTAAATATGCAGGCGAGCCAAAAGACCTTTTAATTTTCTACTTCTGTGTGGGTACCACTAATTTAAAATAAAATAGGTAGCACTTGAAGGGTAATGAGGTGTCATATCAAATCATTACAGAAAAATAGAATATTTTGCCTCTCTCACATTTTTTGAGGAGATAATTTTTCTTTAGTTAAGAAGTCTTAACTTCAGTAAAAACTGATCATTACAAATAATGCAATCTTGATGGAAATGCAACTTAGTTTTCTTACATCTTATGAGACATACATCAACCTTACTATAACAAAACATTTGATTATTGTAACAGAAAAAAAAAACTTCTAATGCTAAGTGTTCATAAATATGTAAAGTCAATAAACAGCTATTTTTTCAAAAATTATGCTTATGATAAAAAAATAATATTCAGTCAACTGATAATAACTTGAAGTCCCAAAAGACCAGCTAAAACGTACGAGTTACTCGTAGTTGAGCTATGGGGAAGTTTCCACAACAGTCTCAAGAGTTTGGGAAATGATGAAAATTCGAGATAAAGGAATATTCAAGTTATCAAGATTTGACTCTATTTAATAAGTTAACGATGATTAATAATAATACAGTAGCCCCTCGTTATATCGCTCTTGTTGACAGAATATTAAAAAACGCCATATAACCGAGACCATTAAAAACAGTGATCTCTTTAACCTTCAAGTAACTCATACGTGCATCTAAAATTTTTCTGGCCTGTTCCTATATTAAGCTGATTTTCCGAATAAAAGATAGTTGTCTTACCAAATACTTAGAAAACAAATTAAAAATATCTAAAGTTTTTTTAATTGTTTTTTTTTTCTGGTGAAATAAGAAATCAAATTAATATTTCAATTTAATTATAATTAAGAATTCTAATTGATATCTTTGAATATTTTACGTGCCCTGCCGGTCATGTTTGTCTGAAAAATAGATGCCCAAATAAAAATTTTACATGTTCGGTTTTTTATTGAAAATAACAAAAATATTTAAATTGGTCATATAGCATTGTCATAGACAAAAAATTTAACAGCATTATATCTGAAACAAGAATTATTTCAATATTAAACAGAAATAGAAGTTTAAATAAATAGTACATAATAAGTTGCCAGTAAAATTACCAATAATCTATAAAAAAAATTATAATAATTATATGCCAAGCCGGGCATATAAGGGTTAATTGTCCAATCAGAATTTTTACAAGCCCCAGGTATGTTGGGCAATATAATTTTTGAGCCCTGCTAGATACATTTAAGGATTTTAAATTGAAATGAATTTACTTTACACCTAAGACACAAATACATGAACTGCTTTAAATTGATCTGAAATAAAGATACAAATAATATGGTTAAAAATTTTCACCACAGTTATTTGGTATTCAGCCAGATATTCAGTTAGAATTTTGACCAAATATTCGGTTTTTAGCAAAATTTGGTACTCAATGCATCTTCAAATTTAATTGCTGTTATTTCTTAAATTGTATAAATCTTATTTACTGCTGTGAGTCATGTCACATTTGTTAGGCAGGAACCTCAAGTTAGTAAAGCCCTGACCGCTTTGGGTTTATTCTGCCTTGGAGGTCGTAGCTAAATAATATAGATGCAAGCATGCTCTCCATATGCAGATCTATTATTCGAATAATAATCATTTATGTTCTCGACAGGGATGCCAAAATATTTTGTGTTAACCGAATTTCGTGTTAAACGATTTCCACGTTTACCGGATTTTGTGTATGCACACATATTTTTTTTTGTTCTTGTGTCTCAGAAAATATAAGAACCAAGTACCTTTGTACAAAAATGTACACCCAAGCATTTATGTTTATAATTTCTAAGTAAGAAACAAGTAATTCAAAACAGAGGCAATGGCTATTCGAACCAGTTCTCTTCGATAGTGCATTTTCAAACATCTGATTTTTCCTTGATCTCAAGACTGGAATTTCACTGCTGTGTTGATGGGTAAAAAAAAAACACTTGATCGCTTTTAGACCTTAAACCTCTACTTGGGCAAAACAAGTGTCCAGAATTAGACTTTTTTTTTTCACAATGAAATTTTAAATCTAGGTTTGTCAGCCATTTGTCGAAGATTTCACTGTTCATCCCAGCTTTTTTACTGTAAGTATTGTCTACAGTTTTTAGTACTTTCTTGAACAACGTGGTTTTCCCGATTTTCCTACACAAGGAAAGGAATTCTCTCGCTGCCAGCCATGTCGCTTGCATTCAAATGCAGATCTTCCGACTTTCGAAAATAATTTTATGTTAAAGTATGGAGATTTTCTTTTTTCTTTTCCCTTTTTCTTCAAGACCTTGAAATTTTCTTTGTCTTATGCGGGATTTCGTCTAAATCCTCTTCATGTTAAAGAAATGGTTTAAGACTAATTTGTAGCTTTGTCTGGCAAGGAATGGCATTTCATTCGCGTTAAGCAAGTTCGTTTTAACAAAGTTCGATTGTATAACATGTTATAATTGCAGAAGCTTAAATAATTAAATATTTTCAGAATCACAGAGGTGTGGCATTTGATCAAACTAGAAAATTAGTTAAAATTTTATGCGATTTTATTTTCAATTCAAATTTTAAACTTTCTTTCACCATATCCTATTTATACCAATAAATTTATTCAATGATTTTAATCTGCTTATGTATTAGAATTTGCCAGTTAACTAGTTTTTTGGAGTTCCAGTTCCAAGTTAGCATACTTTATTCTGAGCATAAATGTGAGTGGATGCGTCAAGACTGTTTCAAATCATTCTGTAGACTACCGAGCACTAATCATACATGAATGTTGTCGCAACCCATTGGTTCAGCCGCTCTTCACTCCTTGTGTTTACAAATCTTGATACAGTTTTGCATGTGATCTATCTATAGGTGTTTCAAACGAGGGGCTCTGTAATAAAGAAGCCGTGAATACCAGCGCTGACCCCTTTGTCTAGCAGTGTGAGAAGTCTGACTTTGAATGGGGAGATCCTAGGTTCGAATCCCGATTTGGGCATAGATGTACTTTCTCTCTCCTGTCCTTGTGCAGGGGCGGACTGGCACATCGGACCACGGGCCGGTGCTTCCACCTGCCTGTGCTCCCTCGAAACTGGAACTTCAGATTTTTTTTTTTGCGCTCTCTAACCTGTGGCCTTCACGGATTTTTTTATGCCTCGAACAGGTTTTTTTTTTTTTTTGGCTTCAGCTTTTTTTTCTGCTTTTTCACACCTGTGCTCCTTATTTTTTATCCTTTTACTCCCTCGGTTTTCATCCTGCACCCTCAAACTGGTGCGCCTTTGGGTTTTTTTTCTATTTCCAGCTTCCCGAACCTGTGCACCTTTATTTTTAATTTTTGCGCCCTTTGGGAATCAAGGTTCACACCCTCTTGCGGGATCCAGTCCGCCCCCAAGAACGTTCTGTGAATAATAGCTCTCCCGTTAAACGTGTCCTTATGGCATGTTGTGTGTACAGCAGAAATCAGACTTTACTCCAAATTACAGTACAGTTGGAAAAGTGAAGCAACCTACCCCAAAAGTTGCCAACCCAGCTGGCACAAGACAACAACAACTACATGTGTTTGACTTTTTCTAGACATAGAACCTGTACAGAGTCTGAACGTAAATCGAAAGCTTTTCAACGCTGGTTATAATGGATTAAAAAGCCTGGACAGATCCTGCTGGTCAATCAAAGGTGCAGGCTATTAACAGTTAATTCGGACAAAAAAACCTGAACAGAGCCTGCAGGAAAATCGAAGGTACAGGTTATTAGCAGTTATTTCGGACTAAAAAACCTGAACAGAGCCTGCAGGTAAATCAAAGCCGCAGGTTATTAGCAGTTATTTTGGACTAAAAAACCTGAATAGAACCTTCAGGTTTCTCGAAGGCGCAGGTTATTAGCAGTTATTTCGGACTAAAAAACCTGAACAGAACCTTCAGGTTTCTCGAAGGCGCAGGTTATTAGCAGTTATTTCGGACTAAAAAACCTGAACAGAGCCTGCAGGTTTTAATCAGGTTTTACGTAGGGAAATCAGTCCGAAATAACTGCTAGTTTTACGAGGTTTTTTTTTGAAGGTTTTACGCTGACATTTTTTCCTGGGGTACTTTTATTTCAGGATTTGTAATCTATACATATAATAAAATAAGATGTTTGTGTGTGTGTGTGTGTGTGTGGCGCGCTTCCCGGGAAAACGGTAGGCCTAGAAAGATGAAATTTGGTATACAGGTACAGTTTCTGCCGAAGATGTACACCTCGGGCTTCAATTTTTGATATTTTAATTAGATAAAAAGTTATTTAATGTTTTATGTGTTTTTTTGCACTTTTTAGTACTTTTTATCTCACAGACCCCGAACCAATCGCGCCACACAAATATTTTTTGTACTATAGTGTTGGAAATTTAATTTTAAATACGATGAATGAAAAAATTTTGAAGATAGAGCAATTTTTGTATTTTTTATGAATTTTTGAAAAAACCTTCAATTTGCATTTTTTCCTGGGTTTTATATTTTTCTAATATCATAAGGCAAGAAGTATCACAGCCTCATTTCTAAAATTTAAGTTGGTAATAGTAAAAAGATTTCGCCCTCTTCAGAAGAAAAAAGTTCTTAAAAATACGCAATAGTTTTTTTTTTTTACAATTTTTTTAATGCTGAACACATCATGTCTTTCTACGCATCGGTCGAAAAAAGCGTTCTTCAATCTTTTATGCGTCTGACGTCACTACTTGGATTTCGATTCGATATTTACGACGGAATCTTAATCGGAAACAATGTTATTTATTTTTTTCTTTTACTATATAGCTTACTTCTACATTTTAAGACGTGATGACCACGTGTTTTTCCGGCAGTGCTTTTTTTTTTGGCGTTTTTTTTTTTTTTTTGTTTAATTTAAGGATTGCATTCATTTCTTTTTCGGATTTCACACCCTCCCCCCAAGCTGGACCTTTTGCTGTATCTATATTACGTTACATTTCATAGATGTGCGCATTTAATTCAATAAAAACAGCTAGATTTTTTTTTCTTTGTCACTTACTTTACTTCGTAACTTTTTGCACACTACGGGAAATTTTGGAGATAACTTTTTTTTTTTTGCTCTATTTAAATAAAAAAAGCGGTTTTTTGAGTGATCTTTGTTTTTATTAGGAAATGAGCGGGGAAGTTAAAATAAATAGAGATGGATTCGAAAATGTAGAGATAGATTGTAAAGGTAGATAGCCGCCGAAGGCGGCAATCTTGGCGTAAAAATGTGAATGGCACAAAAAAAAATTGAGATGGATTGATTAATACTGCTGCCAAATTTATTTAAACAACCGCCGAAGGCGGCAAACTTGAAGTAAAAAGGTAAATGACAAGTTAGCCAAACAGCCGCCGTAGGTGACTGCTTGCACAGAAAGGCGAATGGCGTAAGAAGGCAAACCAGCTGGTCGCCGCAGGCGGCTACACTGTAAAAAAACCTGTAAATTTTGAAGAAGTTATCCGTATTTTTTACAGAAAAAAACTGTTCGTAATAAAATACAGGATTTCTCTGTTTTTTTTGAATCTGTAACCGGTTATAAGCGTTAACTGTTACCATCGCCTCACTGCGTACTTTGTTCTTCTTCGAATCTTCGAAATTTCGCCCGCGTGTTTGGATTTTGGTTCTCGTTCTCGAATTTTTCATCTTATATTTATTTAAAGCGAGTAAGTCTTAAATCGTTTGCAACTTCCATTTCATTGCATCCTAATCAATATTTTATTATTATGTTTTTTTGTCATCTGTTACAGAGGCATATTCGGAAATTTACCTTTGTATACATGTATTTCGTAGTAGTATAGTAAATATTGAAATGTATTTATAAAAGTATAGTTTCATTTTTTAATCTTCATAAAATAATAAATCAGCTTGAATAAATGATAAAAATACGGAAGATTTCTGTAAAATAAACGGAAGAAAACTGGCGTCCTGGCTGACAGTTTTTTTCCGTAAATTTTACAGATTTTTTTTACAGTGTAGTTTCAAATAAAACAAATAAATCGCTTGAAAAAAAAAACTTCTGATGCATTTATTTTGCACTGGCGGGAAAAAAAAGACTCCCAGATATAAAATTCTGCAATTTACAAATACAAATAAAAATACAAAAGTGACGACCAGCAACAGGCTCTGGGCCCAGCTAGGCTGGTCCTAGTCAATTTACAATCCTTAGTGAAGATCAATGGCCCTCTTAAAACTATCTACTCCCTTGCTCATTACCACCTCTTCCGATAAACTGTTCCAAGGTTCCACTACCCTGCTAAAATAATAATTTTTCCTAATATCCATGTTAGTCTGAGATTTAAATAGCTTAAAACAATGACCCCTTGTCCTGTTTTCAGTGCTAAACTTCGGCCCCGTAACATCTTTCGTTTTAATAAATTTGAACAACTGAATCATGTCCCCTCGGTCTCTTCTTTGCTCAAGACTGTACATTTTTAGCCTTCTAAGCCTGGAATCATAGTCTAAATGAGAAAGTCCATTTATTTGCCTTGTAACCCGCCTTTGAACCCTTTCCAATACATTAATATCTTTCTTAAGATAAGAGGAAACCAAAACTGAACAGCACACTCCAAATGAGGTCTTACCAAACTTCTATATAAAGGCTGAACAACTTCTTTAGATTTGACCCAAGCATCTTATTGGCTTTGTAACTAACTATGCTGTACTGTTGACCAAACTTCAAATCCTGACTTATTAAGACGCCCAGATGAGTAACTTTTTCTGCCTGACTAATGACTGAATCTTGAAAATAATAGCTTGTACACTTATTTCCATGCCCTAAATGTAGCACTTGACACGTCCCAACATTAACAGCCATACCCCCCCCTCCCCCCAAGGATTACACTTCAGCTTGATAATATTTGTGACCTACTTCTGAGGGTCTGTTTTTCCGTAATGTCACCATTTTTCTCAATATTTTACATCCTACTAACCTCTATCACACATGTACACACTTAACCTTATACTTTGTTACTTACCACACTATTTTTCGCATGCATATTTATATAAAACTGAAGTTAGTCTGCTTGTGACCCCCTGCCTTCGTCTGTTCACAAACCTTCAGAAGTTCTTTAACCCACCAATCCCACTCAAATCTTCACACCATTTGTAAACATCTTCTTAAGGGTGGTTTATATCTCAATATTTTTGACCCCACTCTACCCTTTGACACAAAGGGTCACACCTCACATTAGCCTCTCCATACATTGTCACTTGCCACAATACTTTTTACATGCATATTTTTGTTTTAAATAAATGTAATTTCAGTCTTCTTATTATTCCCTTTCTTCACCTGGTCACAAGATATCACAATTTTCCTAAACCAGCCTTCCCACAAAACGGTCTACTAAGAGCAAACTGCTTATGAGGGTCTTTTTTCAGTAATGTACTATTTTTCCCTATTTTTGCCTCGACTCAGTTTTGTCCCAGAGGGTCATACTTCACCTTACCCCCACCCCACTTAGTAACTTACCACGCTAATTTTTTCTGTGCATTATATTATAAAAATTATGTAATGTAACTCTATTTGATAACCCCTGTCTTTGCATGGTCACACGCTGTCAGAATTCCCCTATCCCATCCTTCCCACACAAAGCTTGGCATCATCTGTAAACAACTTCTTATGAGCCATTTATAAATAATATCACCATTTACTTCAATATTTTGGACCTCGCTCACCTCTTTGTCAAAGAGGGTTACACTTCACCTTACCTCCTCCCCAATTTGTCACACATTACATTACTTTTCAAATGCATATTTTTATTTAAGAAAAAAACGCAATGTCAGCCTATTTGTTACCATTAACCATTCTTCTGGTCACAAGCTTTCAGAATTTGCCTAACCCAGGCCCGGACTGGACAAGTCAAGTCGGCGATCGCCGAGGGCCCCCCGAGCTGGGAAGGGCCCCTAAACAAAACAATTTTTTTAAAGCGAAAAATGATAAAACTGTTTTGATTTCCTTGTAACTTCCTTATGTTTTTGCGAGGATCAGGGTCTGATTACTGAATGGGCCAACTAAGCTGTCGCATTTCCTATGCCGGGCTGAAGAGTGCTAACAAGCACGAAACTGCAGTCCTCGGCTGGAATGACTGAGCTGGCGGTGTATTTCATGTATTTCTGCCTTAGCGCTGGCTTTAGGGCGATAACTTATTGAAAATACCTTTCCTCGCCTTCAATCTTCGAGTTGAACCATTGCTTCGATCACTCGTCTGGTCTGTGCTAATTCTATATTAGCTACCAGTTCGTTTGGCACTCTTGACTTCCTTAAGAGGTTTTCCACCTCCAGCTCAGTCACTTCCTATGCCGGGCTGATGAGTACTAATAAGCAGGGGCGTGCGCTAGGCTTCAGTAATAGGGGTACCACTATACCAGACCTGGGGATTTAGATAACTCCCGGAAAAGGGGGGCAGGGCTTTGGCGAAGTCGAAACATTCGGTGAGTATGAGACTAGTGGCATCTGATTTTTTTTTTCTCCAAAACATCTTAAATATAGAGAGAGGACTTACCTTCTGGTTTAAAAATGAGTCAGGCAGTCAAAACTAGATCTAAATTAGAATTATGAACTTAATTGTTAGCATAATATTCACTCAGAAATGAGGAGGTGGGGTTTCTTCTCCGAGAATTTTTTGAAATTGTAGTCTTATTAATGCATTTTGGACTATCTTTGGTAATTTTAGAAGATAAAGGTTCAGGGACTTCTCTCCCGTCCATTTTTCGAAATTGAAACTTTTAAAAACACTGTTATTTCCGGTATAGGGAAGGGAAGAAAGGGGGTTGAGAAGTAGGGGGTTAAGGAGCTGTTTCTCAGAAATTGCTCGAATCTTCAGCTCTAACAATTACAGACGATCTTTGAGGATGTAGGCACTCCTTCCGAATGGTCGATGATCTTGAAACGAAGTCTCAGACGAACTTCAACAATGTGGTCAAGAGGGCTCAGCTTCTAAAACGCAGTTTTTAGAGGATTCTTAGTAATGGGCAGAAAAGTTCACGTACCTTCACTTGGTGTTTTCCGAAACTAAATGTCAGATATGCAATTGTAGATGATCTTTAATGATGTTATCAGGGAGTTCGGGTGTGCTCCTCCGGAAAATTTTTCGAAATTAAAGTTATAAAATAGAAATTTTAGACGATCTTTGATATTAAATTGAGGGGTGGTTCGAGGATTCTCAGAAAAATTTACAAATAGAGGTCTTAAGGAGTAGACGTTCTAAATATGTAATCGTAAGCCATCTCTATGACGATAGTGAAAGGATGGGGCTTTGGGAACTCTCCCTTGCCTTTTTTTTTTTTTTGAAATCAAAGTTTCAAAAACGGTTTATTAGGTTACCTTAGGTAACGTTAAATAAAAGGATACGTTTCGGAGACTTCCCTCCTTTCTCTTCCTTTGCTTTGTCTCTATCTTCTTTTTTGTTTTAATCAGGGTTGGAGTAATCGCCAATTACCTAATTGTAATCTGAGTAATCGATTACATTTTTGTGTAATCATCATAGTCTGTCTGTGACACTCCCATAATCGTAATCGAAATCATAATCAGTCTTTTCATGAGTGATCGTAACTATAATTTTAGTAAAATAAATCAATCTAGCTTTGTAATCGTGTTATCTTGACTTTCTGAAGGTGAAAAAATTTAAGCCCCCCCCCCTTTACTATTGTAGTGAAAGATAACATAGTTCAATAGTAACATAGAAAATGACTTCAAGCTATTCAGTGCTCCTCCGGGACCGCCGCGAATCTTAGAGAGAAAGGGATCTAAATAAGGAAGGTTTCAGAAAAGAGATACCTAAGATTCGCGGTAGTCCCTACTCATCCCTGTTTGCAAATGAGAGTCATAAATCGAGACCTATCTTAAATGTTTAGCAGTACAATTAGTACCCCGTGATCGCTTTTGACAAGAACGTCTCAGGGCCTCTTGGGAACGTCTTCCTAAATGCTTACAATTGGTCATTCATCAATTTCCCTTTTCATCTGTCAATGTTAGGCAAACAGGCGAAGCACATTGCCGCCTCAAAATCGTATTTTAGCAGAAAAAGTACAATGATATCAAAAGTACAATTAACTTTCACGCTAGAAAACGCTTTTGGTTTTTTTATACTTTCATGAGAAAGTGGTGAATGACTGAAAAGATTTTGTCGAAAGAAAACCGCATTTGTGTTTCAGTGATTCTTTAAACACCCTAATATATGAGTTTCAAACTGCAAACGCTTATCGATAAATTTACTACTACAAGCAATACAGCTTCATGTCTTTAGTAGGAGATAAATCCCCGGATGCCTCTACTTCTACGAGAATATTTTTCTTTGATTAGATTCCGATGTTTCATAATGAACGGTTTTGAGGGGTGGGCGTGGGGGGGGGGAGGCGCCATCCTTAAAGTTCTCCAAGGGCACATTTTTCAGCGAAACATTAAAGTGCTCTGTACTTTTAGTACTGTCATTTTGTTTTCTTTGAGCTAATGGGGGTACCGCGGTACCCCCTCGTGACCCCCGTGCGCACGACTCTGCTAATAGGCACGAAACTGCAGTCCTCGGCTGGAATGACTGAGCTTTTCTTTTTGTCTGTGTATTTCATGTATCTAATCACTGCTTTATACCACCCTATTTAAATATTATCACACAATAAAATTTTTGTCCATTAGCAATAGGTATGAAGAATAGTGTGTTACTAAATAAATGGAATAGTGTGTTGCTTTTTCTGATTGTGAAAATACCCCTGCACAGGTATCCAATTTCATTTTTTAAAAAACATTTTTTTTTTAGTTTTAATTTTTTTATAAATGCAAGAATTAATGCTTCATCATGTGCTGGACAGCAAGTTGTAAAAACCTAGTTGAAACAAATATTCATATTGGTACTTACTCTATTTTTCCCCTGCAAGAGTAATTAGGTAACAATTAAAATAAAATTAATACTATGAAATATTTCAAGCTTCTAATTTTTCCTTAATTGTATAATTCATTACTAAAATACTAACAGAAATAATGTAGGGTTAAAGGGAAATTAGAAATGCCGGGTGTTAAGTAAAAAGTTTTGGTTATACTCCCGAATTCTGGTATTTAAGTACTGAAGTTCCAGTATCTTCCATTACGAAAATACAGTAGAGCCTCTCAGTAAGGAAATACTAAGAAGACTGAACTTTTTGTCCCTTAAAGAGAGGTGTCCCTTATTCGGAGATACTTGAAATGATGCATGTTGTGTGCTTATAGTATAATATTACACTGAGCGGAGACTATTTACGTTTAGGATTAAATATTGAAAATGTTTTATATGGTGCTAAAGAAAATTTAGAGCTGGTCAATTGAAAAAAAATATATTATTTTGAAAATTAAAGTTTATTCAAACATTTAGTAGAATCAAAATTATGCAATTTATAGTAATAACTTTGAAGTAATTTGTTGCCTCGTGTCATGTAATTTACAATTCAATGTAACGTAAACAACAGTGACACCACATTCAAATCTTCTATATAAAGTTAGTCATGGGCACAGTGCTGAACCCAAATGAATTAATCTGCTGTGAGGAAAAAGCATGGATGAAAAATATGAAAATACTTATTTTTTTCTTTACATGCTAATGACTAACTTTTCCAGTTATTTTTTAAGCAAAAAAAAGAACCTTTGCTTCAATAGATTCATTTTGTATGCAGTTATTTTTTATGAATTGCTGCAATTTTTCTCTGTGTCTGTCCCTTACACTGTTAAAAATTTTCCGGAAAATTTACGGTAATTGTTACTGGCATCCATGTTGCCAGTAACTATTACCGTAAAAATCAAATGTTACTGTAAAATTTTACGGTTTCCTCGGTAAGCCACAGCAGCCAATTGGAGCTGGGATCGCTTATTTCTCCGGTATAAATTACCGTAAAAATCAGCGATGCTGCAAGTCCGCCATTTTACAGTAACAATTACCAGGAAGACTTCCTGAATTTTTAACAGTTTAGACAGTGTCTTTTAATTAGAGGTAAATACATGGAAGTCCCCATTCAAAGGGTCAGAGGCCAAAAAGTGTCCCTTGAATAGAGGTGTCTCTTATTCAGAGGTGTCCCTTAAAAGTAAGCTTGCCAGACGTCCCGGATTTCAGGGAAAATCCCGGTGTCCCGGCCGGTTTACTTCAGGTCCCGGAAAAAGATAAAGTTGATTAGATGACCAAAAAAGTCTAAAAAATATTAACTGTGAAGGATTATTTTGGATAATTACTTTATCATTTGAAACATAGACATAAAATTAATTCGATTCAGCTTGTGAGGATTTTTACAACAACATTAAAACGAAAAAGACTTAAAAAAAAAGTCCTAGCGAGTGAAAAATACCTGTAAATATTGTTCAAGTTTTTATTCCTCATTCAAAATATTTATTCTTACGAAAGTAACTAATAAATATTAACATGTAAAAAATAAAATGTTTAAATTTATCTGCTTGTGTCATTTATTATTACCCCTGGTTTAGGCTCATAATTAATATTTAATCATAGCATTGAGAATGAACTACCCTCTAAAATACGCTAAGAACCAGCCAGGGCCCTTAAAGGGTATTTGTGATCCGAAATTTCCAAATATTTTGGGCTGACAACACATTATAAAGCTGAAAAATTGTTTTAAAAAAAAGAAAACTTTTAAAATGTTTCTTTTCAATAATTACCGTTTGCATGTTGCAAAATTTTTTATGGGGGGAAGGGGGGCGAGTTCCTCATAGTTTCTGAAAATTTCACACTGTCTATGGAAAGTTTTACTTGAGTCCAACATCACCCCCTGGTTTTCTTTTGAATACTAGCGACGGGGGGGGGGGGGGTATTCCGTGTGTCTTGGTTGGCCATTTCAGAGATCCGGCAAGCCTGCTTAAAAGAGGTACTAGGGGAGAGCGTTGTACCTTGGGACACTTCATATTTTAGTTTTTAAAGTCAATTATTTGAACCAAATTTAAAATCTAAAAGTCACATTTCAATAACTCAACATATTTCTATGCAATTCAGACAGTTTGAAAATAAAGTATTGCCAGTCAGTTAAAGTAGTAGTTCCAAGCTGTCCCAAGGTACAACATCCTATTGTACCTTGGGACACATCCTGTTGTACTAGGGGAAAGTCTTCATGATTCAGGAAACAACCAATTACTTGAACCAATTTTGCACTAAGTGACAAAAAAAAAAAAAAAAAAAAATATTGTAATGAACTAGATCATGAATAATAAATAATGAATTATTTTAAAACATTAATTGTGTTTAAAAAACTACAAAGGATTAGAACATTGTTCCATGTTCCTAAATATATCTCAATTGCTAAGAACCATGCATATGTTGTTCCTTGAAACCAGTAGCGGATTTTAAGGGGGGCCTAGGGGACCGTGCCCCCCCCCCCCCCAAAAAGGATGAATTAATTTCACTATTTTATTTATTACTTTTTAATTGACTTTTCTTTTCCATTTTTTGCGTAGTTAATTAAAAAGAACACAAAACACAGACAGCATATTTTAAATAAAAGCATTTTCGTTTGCTAAAGAAGTATTACTGGTGTCAGAGGCTCAGAGTTGCAGAATACATTTAACTTACTGGTTTCGAATTCAAGGGACCGTATTATCGCGATTCGTCCACTAATTCTTCTTTGATTGAATCAATAATAAACATTTTTTTTTTATGTGTAGGCTCACCTAAGAGAGTCATTTTGATCCAAGAACCTATTTGCGAAATAATATATTTCTTTTTCATCTTATAAAAAATTGCAAATGATTATATGGTAGTTTTTTGGTAAAACCATGATTTTTAATGGAAACGGCATGTAGTGTCAATATGTTATCTCAACTGTATCATGGCTTTGAGAACAAATCAGCAACTGTTTTGAAATTCACACAGAAATAGTTTCTGAATTCTTCAGTAAAACTTATATGTTATGAAGTTATGATTTTCTTTATAAATTAATTTAAAAAATGCAAGTGAAGTACGAATTTATTTAATAACCTTGCCCTCGTGTTATAATTCCTTATGACAATGTTCCTATGTAAAGCCGTGCATTGTCTAGCATCTCGGTGACATTATATTGGGTTTAGTATTTAAATGATTTGAAACGTTAAATATGTTTTCCGTCCGCGTTAAAAGTGCATAATATTCATGTACTTAGAAGTAGATTCATTGATCTGAAAGAATCCTTTTAAAAAAGTTAAAAAAACACGCGCATTTAAAAATAAAGTCATTAAAACTTTGTTATGAAACATCGAAGGCGGGGGGGGGGGGGAGGGCTATTCAATTTCCCGTGCCCCCTCCAAAAGATTTTTCTGTATCCGCCCCTGCTTGAAACATGTCCTAAGGTACAATATGTTTGTCTGTCCCAAGGAACAATCACCACGTGGTTTAAGAAAAACCAAAATGGTAGTCAATCTAGATGCACTATCAATCTTTTCTCATAACCAAATTATTTAAAGTTCTTCTCTTTTATAACAAAATAAAATTCAGTTGATTAGTTTTACAAATACAAAGACAGAAAATGAAATAAAAATGAAGAAAATATTAACTTTTGAGTCGTGAAATTTTTTTTCTCTCACAAAATCGTCAATTTTACTCATTTGATGCTGATTTTTACTATGGCACCATTTAGTGGTGAAGGTTACTATTAGAGATTACAAAAACGTGGCTGCTAAAAATAGATAGAAATTTCCAGTGTCCCAAGGTACAAACGTCCCATGGTACAACATTCTCCTCTATCGTTACGTAAAAATAAATAAACGAAGAAACCTTTTAAACAAAGCAGCTAATATATTTTTTAAATTAAGAAAATCTTTTAATCGCTTTTAAAAAGAAAAAATAATAAACTCATTAAAATAACCTAATATCAGAAGAAAAAAAAATAGTTTTAATATTCGCAACTCCAGCGCTCGAATACGCTACCTTGCGGTGATTTACAAAACTGCCGAAAAAACTAAAACATTGCGTTCCACGTATGTCTGTTGACTTAAGCATAGGCAGTTTGTTCTGAGTATTTATTAACGCAGTCGATATGTCTTGGATTGCTTTCAGCAACAGAAAGTGTTCGAGCTCCTCAAAATAATGTTAGTTTTCATTATTTCCCTCTAAAAAGTGATTTGATTGAGAAATGGTGAAAGCGCGTTAACACCAGAAAACTCTGGATTGGCAAACTTGGATAACGTTATACCAGGCAAAAAATTTTATTGTTTTGTGTGAATTTGTAAGAATATGGGTTTTTTTTTAAATCTTAAATTAATTTAACAAACCATATTTTACAGCAGCATTTAGTTGGAATAGACAGTATGCAAAATTTTTTCTTGAATATATTATCATAGAACTAAATGGAAGATGTTTAACCGAGAAAGAATTTATTTTGTTGCTTTTATTCTCAGCTGAAAGGTTTCGCCAAATTTGTTTATTGTTATAGTTTTAGTATTGTGCGAGCTAAGTATCCTTGGCGAGATTCCGCCCATGTTAGTTAAACCATTTTTATTTTTTATCATGAGTGGAATAAAATGGTAGGAAGATTACAGAATTCGATAAGTAAAAAGAAATAATGGTAGATCAATTGAAAAGAAAACTACCACCATATATCCGTGAGAATTTTGTTGATGATTTGTATAGCATTACATAATTAAATCACAACTCAGAAATTGGAAACATACCAAACAGAAAAATTTAAAATGAACCGATTCGGCAATTTGAGAAAAATAACTCAGCTACAAATGCAAAACAATTAGCGCTAGCCAAGCAAGGCAAAGAAGTATCATCTTCTTTTGACAATAATTCGTAATGTCATATAATTAAATTTCCTAGCATTAATTGTTATTCTTGTCAGGCCACAATTATTATTTAGTTTTATCAAGAATTGATAAATATCGAATTCAATATCGTGGAAATGGCTGCTTAGAACTACGAACTGCGTATTTTGCATTAATTTCTAACGTTTAGTAATGCTTCTTGAATTCTCATTTCTTTCTACGTGGGCCAGAATATCTACAAGACTTTGAAAATTAATTTAAAAAGAATTAAGCGAAAAAATCATGCATACGAACAAAATTTGCTAGACTTATTAGCATTTTCTTCGTTACCACATGCGTTTGTTTTAGTTTTTTCGTCCGCCATTAGACAGTGACTGCAGTGCCCCCTATAGTTCGTTGGAGTTGCGAATCGTATAAATTCCAATTCTCCTTTTCTATGCTTATATTTATTTTTTTCTGAGACACTCAGATTTGTTTGGAAATAATTTTTTTTTATTTCATGTCCACCACAGCTTTTTAGAAAGTTAAAACAGTTTAAAGTAAAATAAAATGAAAAAATTTAGCTTTCATTCCACTTTGAAGAATCCTTATGGGGTATTTTCTAGTTCGATATCATGAGTAAAGATGGCAGCACTATCGAACATGATTTCTCTGTGGGAGCTGCGATATTCCAAATCATATTCTACTTTTGAATTTCCATTTCCCGTAAATATTTTTGTGGCTACTTTTATATTTTTACTTTTTTACAAATTTGTAGAAATAGGCAACAACTTCAATACGTTTCTGAAGCCGCTTTCGCACCTGGAACGGAAAATGGCTTTTGGGTCGATCTCTAGCTCTTTATTATGAACATAGATGGCAGCACTACAAAATAGCTGCTTTTTTAAATAATTTGTGCCAGAATGTTGTAGACTTCAAAACTTAGGCCTGGACTCCACATGCGCGGAAAACCAACTGAAACCGAATGCGGAATCGGAAAAACAGGTTTTTTACCGTTTCTGCCCGACGGAAACGCGACTGAATCGAGAGTAGAAAAATTTCAACTTTTCTGCTTCCGCCAGCGGATTCCGCATTCTAACAGCCAATAGGAGCTCGACTTCAGATTGTAAACATTAGCAATGGCGGCCACCGAAGTTGAACGTATGCTGTATCGCTGTATCATCAATTTTTTTTTAATGGAAGAATTAAAGAAATATTTTTGCTGTTATTAACAACGAGAAGAAAGTAGCGATAAGATGCGCCATGCTTGGGACAAAATGTGGCATTTGCGGTAAGTGGAATTTTTGTTGAACTCTTATCATAAATTTGTAATGTAATGAATGTGTGCATAGTTTCATTTAATTGTATTAAATATTCACTTTTCTCAGCTCCAGAAGTACAGAAAAAGGAGGTGAAGAGAAAAAAACAATAGATGGAAACTTTATCAGATGAATTGGTGGATGATGAATTTAATACTGGACTGGACTTATACTTCCACGAAAGTACAAGGTTAGTTCTTTCATTTTGGATTTTGAAGAATCCTACCCTCCTTTTTGCTTAATACATGTATTGATAGCCGTTTATTTGATCATTCTTTTTGTTTATTTGAGTTTTAAATCATGTAATAACGCCATACTTTTGATATTTTACCTTTTTTAAAAGTTAATCTTCTGTACTCGATCACCGTAATGTAGTACAATATTGCTGACCTTCTAAATGTTGCGTTAAGTAGGTCATACTTTGTTATGGTGTATTTTGTTAACATATTGATAAAGCCAGAGAATAACAAACTTTTCCTTACTTTTTCTTCTGAAGGAGTATAATTTTCTCACCACTCTGAAATCATTAATTATTGTATTGCATTACAATATGTATATTTGTGTATACAGAGTTTGACAGATAAAACATATTTGCTAATTTGCATGATTTTGTAGTAAAAACTTGGAAAGTGTGTAGTTATAAGGTTTTCATTTAATATTTGCTTATTGAAAAAAGCACAAAAAGTGAAACTTTTAGATCTAGAAAAAAAATTGTACGTACTAGGCGCTCTATTTCTCAGTTTATGGTAAAGTTCAGTGGCACTCTGATAGATTTTGTTTTTAGGAAGTTTGACAAGGTTTGTTTAGTCACTTGTGCGATAAATCCTGGGTGATACCCAGTGGTGTTCCCATAGGGTACAAGGGCACCCATATAGGGGGCTACGGGGGAGCTCAAGTCCCCCCAACCTTTGAAATTAGAACTTCCTTGCTTTTAGTACTTTTTTCTTTGCAAAAATGTGGAAACGTTTCTTCTCCAGCCGTTAATGAATAAGTTATTAAAAACGTAAAATTTTAATAACTCTAACCTGCACCAAAATCAGTTTCTATGGGGAAAATATCCTGCTAAACCATGGAGAAAATATCTGAGCCCCCCCCCCTTGCAATTTTGCATATGGGCACCCTTGATTGGGTATACTCTATATATGCCGTATCTCTCAAATATTTTTTTACAAAAATAGTGTATACCCTCAAATGTCAAAATTTTTCACATTATGACTCATTATGTATATGATCATGTACATTTATTGTGCGTAATGGATTACTGAGAGTATACCCTCAGAAAAATTGATGGGAAAATCACTGGTGATACCAGTGCCCAGGATTTGTCATATTCCTGAATGAGGTTATTTAATAGAGATGTACCGAGCACTCGGTAACTACTCGGTACTCGGCCAAATTTTGATCAGGTACTCGGCCAACACCAAGTAGTTGTAAAAAATTTAATATTGTTCAAAGCAGATTTTACAATTAATAAAAAAGTGCAAGCATATAATATACTGCACTCATTTACAAGTAAAATACAAATTTTGAGAATAATGAAGTTTGTTATGCTTCAATGGAGTAAATCTTATATTTTAATGTCCCAAAGTTGATGAAACTTATTTATTAAAAATGAGGCAAAAAAGGTAAGTACAGAAAATATGAAATGTTTATTATAATAAATGGATTTTTGCCACTTTCAAAATTATTTATAAGAAGCATAAAAATACCTTTTCTTAAAAAATAAAACAACGTTAAAAGCACAAATATGCCAGAACACTGCAAACACGTGTTTTGGCATTACAAGGAATGCTTTTTTCAATGCACAAAATATGAGCTTACAGATTTAAAGACATCTGACAAATATCTGATTTTTTTACATTCATTAGCTCACATTTTATGCACCGAAAAAGATGTTCCTTGTAATACGGAAACACGTGTCTGCAGTGCTCTTGCACATTTGTGCTTTTAACGTTGTTTCATTTGCTTTTAAAAATTATTTAAGTTTGCCGGACTAGAAGCATAGATTGATATGATTTGTTTTAAATTCCAACTTGATTAATCCTTTTATGTATTTGTTTATTTTTACTTTAAAAAATAACTTATTTGTAAAATTTTTGACTTAAACAAAATCTTTTAAATAATGCATAGTTAAATTTCAGCTGGAATTTTGTTTTAAAAACTATTATTTGGATATGGAGGTCTATATTACTATTCCAATGAGTTCATAATTCGTCACGTGTGTGTCGGTGGTATTTCTTAAAACATAATTGGAACTCGGTACTCGACTACTTGGCCAAAGTGCTACTCGGTACGTCTCTATTATTTAAAGGATGTTTCTTTCTTGTTAGTATTGTGTATATGTAACTTACATGTGATTGCTTCATTGACAAATATGATATTGTTTACCCTTCGTGCCACTGTTCTCATCTGCCTATAAATACTCAGGATCACGGAAAACCAAGGCAGGATCCTAGTTTGACCATCCCCAACTCCTTGTAATTAACCACGCTACCATGATTCTAAGCCGGGTCACTAGCTTCCGACTGGGTTGAGATGACCTCTTGTCGGCCCTGTGAATACCTTACATTTTGTCCATCATAGATGTTCTTCTTTTTTGAACAGTTACAAATTGCTTATTAAGCTCCCTTGACTGAGGTTGATGTTGCACTGATTTTTCAGATTATCATGACAGCAACAATAAGTCTAGCTCGTTTCATATTTTAATAGGTAGACAAATTTTTGTCGCCACAATTTGTCATCACAAATTGTTTGCATTCATACAAAGCTAAACTTAAGATTTTTGGACCTGAGCCTCTACATACTCAAGCGGGACCAAACCTGGGTGGTGAGTTCTATATGCCCTACACACGCACACATTCACGTTTGCACACATTCGCGTTTGCACACATACACGTCTGCACACATACACGTCTGCACACATACACGTCTACACACATACAAGTCTACACACATACACGTCTACACACATACACGTCTACACACATACACGTCTACACACATAAATGTCTACACACACACATGTCTACACACACACGTCAATCCTCACATGTCTATCCTCACACGTCTACACTCACACACATCTACACTCACACATGTCTACACACACACACGCGTCTATACACACACACTCGTGATTGCGAAAGACATTATTTGAATTCAAGATGTCAAAAATTAAGTGTGCCTTCGTTTTTTTCCCCTGCCCTCAAACCTGTGCACCTTTGTTTTATTTATTTATTTATTTTTTGGCGCCTTTTTGGTAGTCAACTTTCGTGCCTTCTTGGTAGACCCAGCATATGCGTGTCACGGGGGGCATCAGGGGTACCGTGGTACCCACATTAGCACATAAAAATGAAAGTTAATACAAAAGTGGCTAAAATTTTATAGTTGTAGGTTCATTAATTTCTTACCTCATATGCTTTAAAAATGCTTTTTTACCCAAAATATTTTAAATTTTTCCTTAAGCAAACAAGTATGGGAGCCTTTCCAAATGCAGTTTCAACTTCTTGGTACAGTGGTACCCCCATTTCTAAAGCCCTCCGCACACCTATGAGACCCAGTCTGCCCCTACTCATGAGTTCGTGCTCATTTTTGAAAGCCCGAGCCCGGTTCATATTTCTCATATCAGAATTCGAGCCCCAGGAAAACTTCTTGGATCAAAAACTTAACCCGCAGTGCCCAACATGATTGAATGAAATGTTAGTCTCAGCTATTATTTTAGATCAACAAAATATGGGTACTTAGATTGCAGCTGCCCAGTTGGTTTGAATTTTTTGTTTTTTATTTTGATTTTTTAAACTTTTAATGAAGAATATTTTTAAAAAAATTTCTTGAAATGCTCCACTTCAGATGCATTATTATGTTATACTTTGTAATAGTAATCCAAAACACATCCAAAACATCCTTATTGCCTACGGCCTCTTAAGTTAGGCAAAAGCTTCATATAAGTATCTTTCTCAATCCACCATTGTTCAAACCAGGCATTAATGGCAAGCAGCCAGCCACTTAAGTCTCCTTTTGGTAGACCTTTGGTACTCCTACAAGTTGAAAAAACAAGAACTCTCATCAACATAGGGTTTCCAGAAGGTAATGATTGAAGAGTTTGACGTCCGTGTTCACTAATGATGACTGGGGCACATTTAATGTGTTCGTAATCAATGTCCCCCAAGTTTCTATTTGAAATCCTTTTCTCTGGGCCTGCTGGATCAGGGGTTGCTCAGCTCCTGCTCTGGATAAAAAATCAGAGCTCTCTTCAGAACCCTATCCTACTGGTTAACTGTTTTTCTTTGGATTGTTTGGAAAATCTGAATAGCCTATATTATTATTAGAAAATAATTCGAAACTTGAATATAAAGTGTGTAGTGCCTCAAAGCAGTCTATGATGAATATTTTGAGTACAAAATAGATGAAGTGATTGGCAGAGTTATATATAAGTATTAATTAATAAATCATTAAAGAGAACTAGATCATTAAAGGGAAATAGTTTAACTGAACATTTTCTATATTAGATCTCTTATTAATGTTTGTATGTGACACCCTCCAAAAGGATTTTTGCTTTGGCAAAACAATCTTTCAAAGAAATGATTGTTCAAATCAAGAAATATTAAAAACTATCTGCTTTGATCAACAAAGCGACTAAACCTAAATTACACGACAAAAATGAGCTTTGTAACCAATTATTGAAAACTTATTAGTAAGTATATTAAGTATATTCTTATAATTTGTTCAGTTGAATCAAATTTCAAACATTATACAAATAATCTGAAAACTAACCCTCTATTAAAGATTAGATTCAAGTGAGAATTTTAGCTTTTTTCAACATCCCTTGAACTGCAATGATTGTCTCTACTGCTCACTACTCAGTTATATACTTATGTGTTGTGCTGCATATTAGTTTCTTTCTTTCTTTTTTTTTTTTTTTAATTATTATCACTATGAAGACCCCAGCCCTATTCAATAATCACCTCAGATTAAAAACAGAAGGGTGTTCCTGAGAAAGTGTGAGGCCTCAAAAAAGAGAAGACTAACTTTGGCCTTTATGAATGGACCACCTCCATAATAAAAGCATAGCTCTGATAAGGATAAACCCTTATAAACTGGTTGTGCATCTGTGTATACATATGTTGTTGTACCTTTGCTTTGAAGCTAGGAAAGAGTTTACCCCTAAAGAAAATTTTCTGTCTGTACCATTGACCCTGTCAAGGATCTACATCAGGCTCTACTGCTGCAGTTACCTGATTTGTGTGTAAACAAATTTAATTTATATTTCAGATCCAGTAAACACATTAAAAGAAGGATTGGAGGATTAATGCTGATGCAGGAATGACTTAAGTAGAACTGCCATTTTGCTGTCAAGAAAGCAAAGGAGAATTTTTAGTTAAAGATGATCCCATTTCAAAAAATTTCTGGTTAAATGTAAATTCCTTTCAGGGAGAAAAAAATTATAGAAGCGATGTCTGACATTGAACTTTTAATACAGCAGAATAAATTGAGTTAAAATATGTAAATAAATGGAACTTTTTAAATAAAAAAAAAATTTATTTGTGTGTTATTTTGATTCACTGATGTTTGAAATAGTAGTGAGCTTTGTAAAAATGCAAGCTTTGAATGATTAAAATGCTTTTGATTAGAATTAAAAATATTTAAATAAATTAAACATAATGAGATTCTGTGAACAATGAAAATTAAGAACAATATATTAAAATTTATAACACAAAATATTTTAGGCCAGTAATGATTATATAATAAGGTTGTTGGTGAAATGGTATGAAATGAAATAAAATAAAACTTTTTGGGGTGTAAAATTAAGATTTAATAAATATGTTCGTTCTCAGTTTGATTTTATGAGTTTTACTTACAAATTTCTTAGAACATTTAATTCGAATAAAATGTTAACAAAACATTCTATAAAACCAGCAAAATGCTAGTATCTTTGGTTACTAGGTTTTGGCTTAACATCAATGAAATATGAATGGATAATATCAACAGTTGAGGTGTAATTTGCTATTCAACCTACTGTGGTTTTCCTGAAAATCTAGGCATCATATTTTTTTTAAACTTAAGTTGGTTACGTTACATTCTTATATATTATTTATATAAATCCCTCCCTCCCCCTCTTCAGGCACATAAACTTCTTTAGGAATATAAAACACCAAAATTTCACTATTTTTGGCTGATTCTAATAGTTAAAATTCCAAATTGCTCTCTTAGAAAAACAATAGTTTTCCTTAATGAAATATTAAATCAAATTTAAAATATTGAAATATGAATGAATAATTGAAATTATTATTGTTTCATTATCCAAAAAGGGGAAGAAATAATATACGTCGTATGTAATCTAAATTTTTCATGATCTTCAATTTTTTCTTACCCACACTGAATGGTTTTGTTTGGAGTTTTATTCAAGTAAATATTTATTCATTCACCTTTTTTTTTTTTTTTTTTTTGTGTGTTTTTTTTTTTTTTTTTTTTGGCTCCAGCAATGTCAAATTCACGAAATCTAAGCTCATCATAAAAACATCTACAGTGGATCGTTCATGAATGGGTAGAATTCATCTTCAGCTCTTTTATCAAAGTAGCTTGAAAGCCTAGTTTTTTTCCCGTTCTTGCAGTATCTTCCTCAGCTGCCTAGAATGCTTTTTTTATTTTTTTCCCCTTTTTCATTCTATTTTAATTATTTATTTTTCAATTGCAGCGGTAAAATTTAAAAAATGTAATTTGCCACGGCAATCTCTTCATCTTGATCATCCATTTTTTCCGCTGATACCAAAACAAAAAGCTGAGCGTCCAGAAGCCACCTGCAGATGGCGCTCTGGAATTCCGCTCTAGAATTCCGCGTTGTCTTTTCTGCTCTCAAAACCACCCGTTGCGCGGAAATACGACTGAATCGGAAATTCCGTTTATGTCGACGCTTTCGGTTTTCCGCGCATGTGGAGCCCAGGCCTTAGCCGTTTCTCGACTTCTCTGGGCAGGGAAAATCTGCGGTGTTCACTTTCTTCCATAGGGGGAAGGGAATAATTGTGACTGCTGCGCGCGCAGCGCAGGAAAAGGAGGAATCGCTTATGACAATGTGCATGTGCAGATGTTTTAGTATCTGTGTCATCAGCAGTGGCGGCGCGAGAGCAAAAGTAGACGTATGCGATGCAATTTTGCGAGGCTCTTTTAAACATAAAATATTCTCAGACAAATAATTGAATTCATAGAATTAATTTTTGCACTAACTGTTGGCACTTAGAGTTAGTTCCCAATTCACTTCTTAATGGGATACTTTCACGCCGAGAAGAAGAACACCGCGGATACGGCTCCTTATGCAAAACAAACGCATATGGTAATGTTAAAGGTATTGGGAGCGTGGCGTTAGCTGTCGAAATTAGGTTTTTTCGTAAAGAAAAATGCTAACAAGCGGTTGTGCGTGTAGATGAACGAATAATGATGATAAAGAAGAATGCAAGGAGCAGGAAATATCTCTCAAAATCCTTCCACATTCAACTACAGAGCTAAAAAAATAAATCGGTTGTCAATGTCAAATCACGATATTCAAGGTTGTCACGACGGCCATGTATGACCACAAGGATTTTATCGGACTAAAAAAGAGTACTGAAAACTGATGCTGTGTCAAAATTTTCTTTCTTTTTGTGCAAGCCATCTTGTAAGAAGGAGGAATACAAATTTTATGCCTCGAGCTGCTGAAGCTTAGTAAGTTATTTCGTCATTAATCTACACTTTATAGTCGTTATGTTTACATCAGTTTTGCCCATGTAAAGTTGAATGATATGTATAATACTTCTTGAATTTTCATTTATTCCCTTTAAAAAAAATCGAATAATGGAATTTTTATGAACAAATCATTCATTTTTTTTTCAGTTATTTTTTTTTAGCTTTGAGTATTAAAAAATGATGTTGTAAACTTGTCTCACTATTAGTACGAAAAAAAAAACTATACCACCAAGTGCAAAAAAATTATAAATTATTTTCTCTTGTTGAATACAAAGGTTTATTCCACTAGTCCTGCAATTACCTGAATTCATTCTTATTTCCTTCATCCCCGAACATTAGTTCTCAAGTTAAATAAATTTTCAACATTCATATACAGCTCATGCATTCCATTGATTCAGGTATATTAATTGTAAATTCATGTGATATTTGTCAAGTAATATAAATACTGTACAAAATTTTAATGATTAAAACTAGTCTTTGGAGCTGTGCCATATTTATATCTTTTAAATCTTAGTAATTTCCTGCTGAAGAGATGAAGAACACTTATCATTCTATATTTATCATTGGATGATTAAACATATTTTCTATACTGTATACATATTATGTGATTCGCCAAATCTCGTACCATAAATTGAATGCCAAGCAGTGCACCTTCAATGCAAAATTACTTTTCTGAGTACCTACAGGTCTGCTTTACTGTTATACTATGTTCGGTGTGAGGGCCCAACGAGAATACAAACATTTTTGACAAAGCTGTTGAAGTGAAATTAAGAAGTGCATTTCAAACCAATGTACAGTACAGTAGTCTCGTTAATCAAATTTAAACATTTCTTTAAAAATCCTGTTTTTTCATAGATATAATTTTAAGTTATGAAAGTAAAAATATAACTCTGAGTGCAAGAAAGATTCCATTTATATTTTGATCTATTAATGAAGCATTTTCATGACCGTGCTTCATTGAAATGTCACTAGTGTTTGAAACAGATAAGTAGACTAATTCTTTGTTAGGAAATACAGTCAACTCTCGATAACTCGAAGTCCCATGGGCTAAAACGTTTGAGTTGTTGGTACTTTGAGTTATGGGGAATTTTCACAACAGTCTCAAAAGTTTGGCATCTGATGAAAACTTCGAGATAAAGGAATATTCGAGGTATTGAGATTTGACTGTAATGTGGAAAATTATTCATATATTTTGTAAACAATTCTAATTTTTGTAACAAAACATAGTTTTTTTTTTTCATCCCGATACAAAATTGTTATGCCTTTTTAAGGATCTCTTTCGCTTTTTATACGTAGTATCCTGATTTTTGATTCTCCAGCGTTACGAACGGGACATTTTTTCCGAAAATCGCTCATTTGTTGTTCATTAATATTCTTGCGTTTTCAACAATTGCTTATTTGTGTTTTTTTTTTTTTTTTTTTTTTTTTTTTTTGAGCAATAACGATTGCTAATTGTTTTCATTTGACCGTCCTTGGCGTTGTGGTTCCTTTTTCAGCTTGGACCGGGAGCCTCTGCAGGCGCAGCTCCTCTGGTACTGACCACTGTCCTCAGTGGCGGCTCGTGCCTTATTTTAGTGGGTGGGCTCGCTGTATAAAGTTTTCTCAGTAATATTTATACAGATACAATGGAGAGGACTGCAGTTAGTAATGCTGAACAATATAAGATAGTCCTATTGCAGTTGCTTCCTTATTGCAGATTTTGTTAGATATTGATTTATTATTACGTTTTAAGCAAAAGTTGTCATCCAGGAAAGATAAATAAAATTTTCCCGTTTAATCGAATATTTCTCGGAACCGATGGTATTCGTTTAAGCGGGGCCGAAGGTATAAGAATAGCAAAATAAAATCAAAGGCACACGTCATTCAACGGTCAAGTGAAAACAATAAGCAATTTATAATTGCTCAAAAACAGTTCGAAATCGAGAAAAAGCGCACCTAGAGTGAGTGACCTAAAGTTAATAAATTTTTAAATAATTAAACTAGAGCGTTGAAACTCTCTTCATAAAGTTTGAAACAATCTGAAGTTTTAAAATAAATAATTTAAAAAAAATCGAATAGTTTGGTCATTTTTAAGGTTATGTAGCCCTATGCCTTTAAGGACTTAAAGCGATGTACCGGATCAAATTGAAATAATTTTGGATTTTTCCGCCTTAGAGTACTACAGAATAGAAAACACATATCGATAAGACCTATTACACGATTAATACTATTACTTCAGCCACATATCAGAACAAAAAAGAATATTGAATAGATCTCGCCCAATTGAAGTTTTTTTGTAAAAGTTTCGGACCAATTCAGAACATTTCACACTCAAAACCAACTATTCGAAAACAAACTCTTCACTCAAAAATTCCGATCATATTAGTTCCAAACAGAAAAATAAATAAATAAAATTATGCATGTGATGCGATGCGGTAGAATCGGGAGGAACCCATAAAATGGTAAATGCCAGTTCCAGATATTAACAGCCGTTTAAGATTAAAGGCAAATACAAAAGAAGGACGGTGGAAAAATATAAGAGCACTTTCTGTCATTCAGTGGGCTAGCCAATTTTTGCCCTTTTCCGAGCTGTTGTTTCGTACAAGCGACGTGTGTCAAATCCTTCCCCACCTGCTATTGCCCTTCTGCTGCTATTGGAAGCTATTTTTCAGAGGGCTAGGGAGCTGGAGCCCATACAGATGGAATCGGGGGTGGTGCGGACTTGCCGTTCTGGTGTCTGGTTGAATCGTCGTGATTGGTTAGGAGCGGAGGTGTGGCAGGGGTAGTCCTGGGGCAAACCAGTCGAAGCCCCAAGAATCATTCTCAGAGCTTGGAAGCGCAAACGCTAACAGATGGAAAACTTTTCACATTTTAGAAGCGATATGCAGAGTGTTAGAGATTTAAAATGTTTTTCATGTCTCCAATTCGTTGTTTGTTTGTTGTTTTTTAAAAAAAATTTAGCGAAATACTAAACATTATTTTTACATGATCTATTTTAGTTGTGTACAATTTTTCTGGGTGGGCCTGGCCCATCCGGCCCATAGTGACGAGCCGCCCCTGACTGTCCTCTAAAATCAGCTCGGCGGTGGTGTTCATGTCCTACTTACACACACGCTCATACACTCACACACGCTTTTACACACATACGCACACGCCTTCGTGCATACACACAGGTCTACGCACACACACAAGCCGACACATGCACGAACGCGCGCCTACATACACAAAACTATAAACACGTAACCGCCCAGGAGAAGGGGCAGGCTTGGAGGGACAGGAGCCGTTTCCAGAAACAATAACTCCAATGAGTAGGGTCCTGTCGCAACTCATGATTGCGAAAAACATAATTTGGATTCAAAATTTCATAATTCAAATTAATTTTTCTTTTTTTTTTTGTCAAATGTTGAATTTTGATAACTTTTCTACAATTTTATTCATTTCTTTTATTTAAAATATTAGGCAAAGGACAAAGTGTGCTAACTCAATGAAGGCTTGCATCCATTAATATTTTTGAGAACCAGTCAATTCAAGTAAATGTTTTTCTTTTGGACATTAAAGTATCACACTAGAGGTATTACTTTTAATATCTTTTCTGTTTATAAATGATTTTTTATTTTTCAAAGTAAATAAAATATTTGTGTAATGTCCTTACATAAAATTATTGATTTTCCAAACACAATTTTGTATTTTTTAGTTTCCTGCTGCATTTTCAGATGGATGAACATTTATAAATGAAGAAATGTTCCAATTCTTACACCTTCATTGGATACATACCTGGTATAAAATTTTCCCATTAGTTAGAACTATCTAACAACTCTTGTAAATGATTATTACACCATCGATTCTTGATGACATTTTAAAAATAGTAGCAAATAGCTTTCTTTTCTGTGATGGAAATATACCTCCTGGGGAACCCGCCTTGCTTCTGCAAAAAGGGGTAATGCGCTTATTGCATCATACCTCCTAAGTGGCATCCCCACTAGAGTGCTTTTGATCTTAGGTCATGTTCAGAAGCTGTTTTATGATGCTCCAGTCTGGATGCCACTTTAAGGTAGTGTGGAAATTGATGCAGAACTTTATCTTTCTTAAAAAACCTTTCTTACTCAAATGAGAAGGATTTGCATGCAACATATATTTAGGTTATCACAGTTGAAGTGGCTAACATCCCATCAGATTCATTGGCATAGCGAAAAATTTTGCACACAAGAAGGCTGATTTTCATAAAAACAATGGATTTTTTTTGAAAATAAAATTATTTTATTTGAATGTGTCATTGTTATTTTTTATACAAACTGTTGAACATTCAAAATTGGTTTTAAGACTAATGAGTAATATGTATTTTAAGCATCAAAAAGTTTTCCTCCCAAACAATAGGCAGTCTGATTACTAGTAAGTAGTGAATGGTATGGATAAGAGGGTAATTTTTATCAATTTATTATTAAAGAAGCTAAGTTTACCAGGATAAAGTAAAATAAAAAATTACAACACACACACACAATAATCTATATATACGCAACAATGGCTTGATGTGTCCATATGGTAAAACTATACTTTGTATAATCCATGATTTGCTGTGTAGTGAGAGATTTCATACTTAGAACATGCCACTATGTTGTTCTCCATGGCGGGGTAAAATATTGAAAGTCCATATATACTTTTCAGTAACTTACCGCCCTATAGCCAGGGTTAAGGCGGAAATACATGAAATACACCGCCAGCTCAGTCAATTCCAGCCGAGGACTGCAGTTTCGTGCTTATTAGCACTCATCAGCCCGGCATAGGAAGTGAGCGAGCTGGAGGTGGAAAACCTCTTAAGGAAGCCTAGAGTGCCAAACAAACTGATAGCTAATGTAGAATCAGCACTGATGACCAGACGAGTGACCGAACCATTGCTTCGATCACTCGTCTGCTAGCTAGTTTCACAGCTAGTGAAACAAAATGTAAACAATATTATACAGTGAATTTCCATATATCACATCTTTTTAAACTTTTGGTCAACTTATCAAAAAATTCACGTCTTACAACTGAAAACAATCAATATAAACTGATAAAATTCTCTATTGGAATCCTATAATATGCTATGAATCAAGTGAAAGCATTTAGTAGAGGAAAAAAAATCCTTAAATGGTATCTTGAGAAGTTTTTTCAAAGAAATGTCGGGTTCAAAGCTATGCGGAATATCACCGAAAGGCAAGGTTGTCAGATTTTGTCCACGCTGGGAAAAACCGCCCTATCCACCTTTTTTCAGTACATTAAAATGTTCAAATCGAAAACGCTGAGCTTAATAATAATAAATAAATGTGTAATCTGTGTAAATGATGAATCTGTAACGTAGCAGTTAAATTGTCAATTAATGCAATTAAAAATTAAATCATGATACGAAAAATCATGAATTTTGGGTCCAGTATCAAAAGTTATAAAATGAATTAAAACGTTGGTGTTGAGAAAGAAAATATTATAGTGTGGCTCTGATAAATGCAAGCTTGACCTTGACTACTTCTTTTTGGGAACTTCAATGAAAAAGGGACGTGTAATTGCTGCACGGATTTGGGTTGGAATACTTTTGAGAAACTTCTACAAAAGCAACCCAACTCAATTTGGTGCCAATTACCCTTCCTTGATATCCCAAAAGAATATAAACATTATCAAGGTCAAGCTTAAACTTATCAGAGTCACAATATACATTGAAATGAAACCAGTACTTAGTATGACATTAATGCAAATTTAAAGTTAAGCTCCTTTGTTCCGGTTCAAATTTAATGCATTTTATATGTTTTCACTTTTGGTTCAATATCTGAAGCAAACTTAATGAATCATAACTTCTTGTTGTATCAGCCTAGGCTGTTTTAAAGTGAATATGGATTTAAATGGAAAAAATAAATTCATTAAATACAAACAAATATTTTTATTAAACAATACAATGATACAGACATGTACTATTTTTACATTTGATTGCCTTATGATTCATAAAAACTAAACAGATTTCAATGAATGATATTTATTTTCCAATTCTCATGCTATGAGAAAACAATCCTTTCTTTTTCTTGTAATAAGCAATAATTTATGAGTTTTAAAATTAAGGCTGATGGTATTATCATAAGATTTAAGAAAAATATAAAAGCAACAAAATATAACACTGCAACATACAGAAAAATCTATCATGCAGTAGCCATTTCGGAAGGTTAAGTCAGTATTGGATGGTGAAATTGTAGAATATAAGTAGGCTTGCCAGACGTCCTGGTTTGACCATGACAGTCCCAGTTTTCAAACAAAATCTCGGTGTCCTGGCTGGTTTACTTCACGTAGCGGAAAAAGATAAATTTGATTACAGATGACCGAAAAAGTCCAATAACTCATTTCTGTACCTCAAAGCCAGACTGGCCAATGCAAAGAATCCGTAAATATTGTTCAAATTTTTATTTCTCATTCAAAGTTTTCCTTCCTACTAAAGTAACTTAAAAATATTAACGTGTAGGAAATAAAATATTTAAATGTGTCTGATTGTGTCATGTATTATTTATTACCCCTGATTTATCCTTAAAATTAGTAACCATTTATTCATAGCATTGAGAATGAACCACCCTCTAAAACTCTAAAAATCAACCGGGGGTGGGCAATGTCATTCTTTTTAATGATCTGTTCATCAGAGGATCGTTCATTCAACTCGTTCATTTGAACTATTTCGTACATTTGAAAAAGTTGCAGATGATCTCTCTGCACAACATACTCACTTAGACTCGAAATGTTTGATTAGATCAGTAATATTCTTTGAAGAAAAAACAACTAAAATTATTTTAAAGTTTTTTTGTAAGTCATTTCTTAGTTGCCGAAATGAAAAACGTAACAACAAATGTATCAGTAGCTCAGCTGGAGTACCGAAGAACTTAATTTTTAAAAAAGGTACTCACCTAAATAGTAGAGAACATTACAATTATTCCACAGTACCGATGAGAACTGAAGAAAAAAAGGCAACACTTTTTTTTCTTCTGTTTAATGGGGAACTAATTAGACAATCTTTATTACAAATCCCTGGATATTGAACGTGAAATAAGCGACTTGAAAATCGCCAAGCAAGTTAAAAATAAAGTAAAATCAATATCGAATATAGTTGATAGGAATGTTATAGAAGATAAAATGATCACCAGAAAAGTGATAAAAAGTATTTTTAGAAATAACTTTGGTGACAGAAACAGGGCTGGCTGCGGAATCGGAAGAAAAATGGCCGACTCTGGCTCCGACTCCTGGATTTTTTAAACGCCCGACTCCGACTCTGGCTTATTTATTTATTTATTTTTTCAAATCCCTCCCTCATAGGAAGCGGGGAAACCCCAAAACAGACATTAAAGTTTTAATTCCTTTTTATGAAATTTTTGCGTTGTATTTTATTGTAAACATAAGATGCATACAACGTTAGAAATTCAATTTGAAAATCAAATTATCCAATATTTCCAATTTTAAAAGTAAGATTACTTACAAATCTCATTTTAAAAAAATCGGAAAGGATTAATTTGCTCCCCCATAATGTTTAACAAACAGATGTTGATCAAATCCTGTGCTTTCAATTTGTTTTCGCTGTAACTTTAGAGAAAAAAACCTTTTCTTGAGAGGGGGTGCCCCCCCCTGCCGGGTGACACCCATCGGGTGGGTACATCTCAACTTAATTTTAGAGTTTATAAAAATATTAATACTTTAATTCTGAAAAGTATCCCCAATAAAATCTTAAATTTCATCTTAAAAAATTCAACGAAAATATTGATCTATATTGCGGGGTCGAGTACTTGTAAGTCTGGAGCAAATTTCACACAAAATATTGCGGTATACAGCTTTGAACGAATAGCTTTTACTATGCCTACATTTCTTGGCTCAATTTTTAATTTTAACCTTATTGGCAGCTTTAGAATTGAACTTACTATGAGGATGCTGCATTAAGAGGAGATTAACTGCAATTATTGAGTGTTGTAAACAATAAATCATGCACTGATTTTATTTTGTTCTTTTCAGTGATAACCAAGCTTATAAATAGTCTTTAGGTTTAAAAAAAAAAAAAAAACATTTATATTTTTTCGGATCTTTCGGACTCGCGCTTTCGTGAAAACTATTATTTGAATTTACCAAGCACCCTCAGAAGTTTCCCGACTTGCTCAAGGGATTCATTCTTTTTACGATTTTATAACTGAGATTGAAGTAAAAATTATGTTATTATTTTTATTTGAAAGTGATTACTTTGAAAATGTTGGGCAACAAAACTGTTTGCAGACAGTTGCTATCAGTTAAATAAAGTTAAAAAAACTAGGCGATGGCTTAGGTAGCTGTTAAAGTGAGTTCGATAAATGATCAAGCCAGCTGATTGCCACAATGGCAGTTATTTTCTTATAAGTATACCTTCTTTCATGTAATCAAAAACTAATTGGTAGTCAGTTTAAAAAAAAATTAAAGAAAAAAAATCCCGGGAGTTGGAGTTGGAATGTTTTTGAACGGCTCTGACTCCACAGCCCTGGACAGAAAGCGCGAGAAGGATTTTAGCAGGTGCGTGGGACAAGAAGTGGAATGTCCAAACATTTTGTTAGTAGCCCAAACCAGTTACACAAAACATTACTAATGAATACAGTAGAAGACCGTTATAACGCACACCTTGGGACCAGAACTTTTGCGTTATACAAGTTATGACGTTATATAGATCATTTCACAAATTTTGAAACTAATATTCCGAATATATCTATATATTAGTACTTCAGAATGAGTTTTATCTGCAATGAGTATTAAAGCACCAATATTACAATTAGTTATTCACAAATAAATATGTTTCACAATCAAAATCATGCACTTCTGCTAGCTTCATGGTTTGCATAACAGCTGCATTTTCAAGAGCCATCTGATATTTTCTGTTTACTATGAGTACTAATTTGCAATTTATAAGCTTTGAAATAAGATGGGAAGATGAAAAACTTTCAAAATTTAATTTGCCTAACTATTTTTATTTTTGCAAAGCAAAACAGAGGGATTTTTTAAACTTCAAAACCTATTGTTTACTTCTGAAAAGCAGTGCGGTTTACAGAGAATTGCGTTACAGGTCGGCGTTATAACAGTCTTCTACTGTACTACATTGGAAAATAGCAAATTAACTGCAATGGTTAGAAAAATGATGAATAACGCAGAAAGTAAAAAGGTTCGAAAAGAAGATATTGTACTGCATTGAGAAAAGGGAAATTTGAAATTGATTAAAAAATTGAAGATGAATGTATTTTTTAAAAAATGCGATTTTAACACAAGCGCATCAATAAAATTTTGGAAATGCTCACCGTTCGAAGGAATGGTTGTTCATTTTTTAGTGAACGAATGGATCTGTTCATTTTAAGGATACGTTCTTTTCGACTCATTTGTTCATGAATGACAAATCCCTACCCTTTTGAATACTTGCTACGCTGAAAGGGGGGGGGGAGGTTCGATGTTCCGGTTAAACAGTACAAAAATCTGGCTTGCCTAAACATAAGCCGCATTAAATTCAACAAAACTGAGGGTTCTCGCAACAGATTGAAAATTGCTTAGCAAAAATCAGTTTGCGGAGTAATGATAATGATCTGCTAGCATCATTCACTGCAGTTAGAATTTTTCAGCTGTCAAGAAATAAAGTCCTTGTAACGTTGGCATAGCCAGAAAAAATTGGAAGGGATGTCGCTGCATTTCAGAGGGGGAGGGATGAAGTTTGTTTCAGTTGTTTTGTATGATCATAAAAGAAACATTTCTGCTTTTCCGAGGGATGGATAATCAGCAAATGTCACTGTAACGTGACTGCCTAACGTCATCCATTACACTCCAGTTACAGAACAGAAAAAGTGGTTGACTTTGAAAGACAAAACCAGCAGAGAAAAATAGGCAACTTGTTCATTAGTTGTCCATTTCATCATAAAATCAAAATTCTGACTCTTTAATGCTTAGAATATCGTCAATAAAAAAGACACTGTACATGGAGTAAATAAGAAACCTCGTGCACTATTTACTTCTATATATCGATCTAGAACTCTAAAAAAAAACATTATATTGGGTAGGAACAAAAAATCAACTATTTATTTGTGATCACCTGTAGTTCTTTTTTATTTTATAAGGATGTTTGCTTAGTTAAACACTTAATATCATCTCATGATTCTTCTGTAATGTATTTTTAAAAACAAATAAAATACGGTGCAAAATCTCAGGAAGAATAACTTTTCATTATTTCCGTTCGTAGTTCACTTACATGCTGGTTCAAAAAAAACTTTTCTTTACAAACTTCCAAGCCTTTCGTTAGTTTTGCCAATCATATTCATTTCGTAAGCATCAAAAAATTTTGCTGAAGTTTTCAGAATGATCATGTATTTCTATTGTTCTAAAATCTTTCAAATATTACGGCAAGACTAATAAAATGCTAGTTTTACCCAATTTTTCACTGGTGATGACAAGTAGCTAAAGCTGGGTGGTCAGCAATGGCTTCCAAAATAAAGCAGCAAAAGCTGCATAGATCACGTGTCCTATGCTAAAGTCACGTGTCTTATGCATAACAAAGCTGCTGTGACGTCACGTGAAAGTATCCCATTCTAAAATCAACTTTACATTCAAAACAGACGCCATTGATGTTTTTCTGCACTTGCGAGGGATTTTCCAGACTTATGACAGCTCGAGAGCAATTGCAAATTTTGCGAGGGAATCGGGACTGAAGACAATCGCAATGTTACACTTGAATCCCTGTGTAAACCGCTCGTTAAAATAGGTAATACTATTCGAGCAGGAGTATTTCCATGTGGATAGAAGAGGAGAAGCTGTTGTTTGTCGTATTTCATTACAAGCATGGAGGATGGCGCCAGATTGAAATGAATTAAAACTTAACTGCGACCGATTACCTTTGCTGACGCGCCAGCCCCAGGTTGTCCGTTGTGTTGTTGTTGCGTTTTTAATCTCATCAAAACATTCTATTTAACTATATTGCTTTCTTTTCAAGTCGCTTCTATTCGGTTTTATAATTCCCTCAAGTGCCAGGTCCATCTTTTGCAAAAACTCCCGTTGGTTAAGGCGTTGAAGATTATCCTTCGAATATTTGTTGTACGTGAATTTTCGTTTTTCATTTTCCCTTAACATGGAAAATGTTAATACTTCTGAATCTGAGGAAAGTCTCTGTGGATCATATTTTGGTTCTCCATCACCTCAAGAAAGCTTAACTTCTGGCAGTCCATGTATTCAGTGGAATGATGGACAACGAGAGCAGAGAAATGGTAAGAAATGTGATCGTGATCGGTATCGCGAATTTAATAGAAGTCGACCATACCATTTAAAAAATGGATACCATCCCTGTGCTGACAGTGTTGAAACTAGTAGTAGAGAACCTCATCAGGTACAACAACCTTTGCAGCAGGAAACATCTCAGTCATTACCTACTTCTCAACAGTCAACTTCTACGCTTGTTGATCCAGCTTATGGGTATAATCAAGCCGATCACACATATCTAGACGGTAACAGGAGAGCACTTTCCATGATGCCTGCCAATAATCATTATCCAGCCCCTTGGGGTATGAATCCCATGGATATGTCTCTCAATTCAGTTGCAACTGCTTTACCTGTTACATCTGGTATAGAAATGGGTCCTAGTACTAGCTCAGGTATGAATCCTTATGCTTATATGGGCATGTCTGGGGATGGCAGTATGTATGGTATGATGGGTATGGGCAATTATTGCCAATATGGTATAGGTGGAGCAGAAACAGGTATCATTTTTCCTCCAAAAGAAATAATCACTCTCACGAAAAGTGTTATGTATCCGCCTGAGCCCAAGGACAAACCCCGAACCGTACGAGATAGACCTCTTGGATGCAAAACAATTTTTGTTGGCATGTTACCGGAAAAAACTACTGAAGAAATTATTAGGGAAATTTTTGAGCGTTGTGGAAAAATATCAGTTATTCGTATGAGTAAGAAAAATTTCTGTCACATAAGGTTTACTGAAGAATGCCATGTTGATAATGCTATTTATTTGTCTGGTTACAAACTTAAAATTGAAAACAAGGATGATGCAGCATATTGTAACAGAGTACTTGTCGATTTTGCTAATGCTAGGGATGACCAATATGAATATGAATGTCGACAAAGAAAAGCACAAAGAGAAGCTCGTCATAAAGAGCAAATGGAACAGGAAGCTTATCGTGTTCCAACCCCACTACCAGTTGTACAATATTCAGATCATGAAGCTACAATATTGGGGGAAAAATTACGTGGTGAAGATACATTTCAAGAAGCAGTTAGTATGTTAATAACATGGTTAGAAAGAGGAGAATGTAGTAAGAGGAATGCTGGATACTTTTATTCAATGATCCAAAGTACAAACAGTCATATATGTAGATTAATGAATGAAAAGCTTAAGTATGAAGACGAGGTGAACAAAGCGAAAATAATGTTAAAACAGCAAATGCAGGGTATTTTATTACAATTTAATGAAATTGGTAAAGTTTTCTCTGCTGCAAGTTCACAGAAAGTTTGGGATCACTTTACAAAAGCTCAACGAAAAAATATTGAGATGTGGAAAAAACAAACAGAAGAGATTAAGAATGCCCATTTGGAAGAAGTTTTAAATGATCGTATTGAAGACGAAATGGATGTCAGCGATGATGATTCTCCTAATCAGCTACCAGGAAAAGGAAGAAATGATGAACTAGAATTGCAAGAAGAACTAAGCAAGCTAAAAGAAGAATGTGATTCATTGAAATGTCAACTGGAAGCTTCCCAAAATGAATTAATGGTAGTACGTTCAGAAATTGATCAAAAACGTGACAATGCTGATCATCAAGTTCAATCTTTGAAACAAGCTCTTCAAGGATTACAGCATGAGATTCTGTCACTGAATCAAAAACGTGTAAAGGATGAAGCAGAACTGAAAGAGTTGAGGAGTCTGAAATCATTATTACGAGAGGAAGGAAAAGAAGATGATCGTGATACTGAACAGAGAGATTCCTTTAATTTTGTCACTTCAGTCTGTGTTTCATCAGTTTCCCTAAGCAACATTGAGAATGAAGCTCGCTTAATTGGCCTAATTTCTACTTTTTTAAATGTTCACCCATTTGGTGCTAGCATTGATCATATTTGTTCCTACTTGCATCAGATTGATTGCACTGTTAGAGCTAGAGATGTTGAAAGTTTAATGAAGCGTTTTCCATTGATTTTCAAAGAAGAGTCCACTGGCATTGGTGCTAGTTTAGAAAAGAAGTGGACCTTTTCAGGATTCAAGTAAAGAGTCTTTCTCCTTTTTAATTTTTTAAAAATTTCTTTTGCATTTTCCTTCATTTCCATCCTTGTGAAGCCTTAACCTTTTGGACAATTAAGTATGAGTCATGTGCTGTGTTTAACTGAACTTTATGAGATTGAAGAATGAAGACAATTATGAAGATCTCTTTTTCTCAGGTAAGAATGAAGTTTAAGTGCATTGCCCTGTTATTTTGATTGAATGGTGAGTTTTTATTGCTAATGAAAGTTATTTTGAATTTGAAGAAGGATGAGAAAGAACTGAAGGAGTTGAGGAGTCTAAAATCGTTACTACAAGAAGAAGGAAAAGAAGATTCAGAAGTTGAGCATGATTGTGATACTGAATGGATAGATTCCTTTAATTTTGTCACTTCAGTCTGTGTTTCATCAGTTTCCCTAAGCAACATTGAGAATGAAGCTCGCTTAATTGGCCTAATTTCTATTTTTTTAAATGTTCACTCATTTAGTGCTAGCAGCATTGATTATATTTGTTCCTACTTGCGTCAGATTGATTGCATTGTTAGAGCTTGAGATGTCGAAAATTTAATGAAGCGTTTTCCATCGGTTTTCAAAGAAGAGTTCACTGACATTGGTGCTAGTTTAAAAAAGAAATGGACATTTTAATTTTTCGAAAATTTCTTTTCGTACATTTTTATTCTTGTAAAGCCTCGACTGTTCGGACAATTAGGTACGAGTCATTTGCTGTGTTTAACTGAAATTTTATGAGACTGAAGAATGGACAGACATTTTCAGGATTCAAGTAAGGAAGATATTTCTCTGCTTGCTTTTTGCTTTCTCTTTGCCACATGATGGTGATTTGGAAAATGGAAGCAGAATGTATTAATAATACATTACAGTAAAACTTGTAAAGTTGACCGCTATTTTCAGATACAGAATAATATCTATATCATTTAATTCAACCTCTATTAGTTTACCACTAGAGTAGTGCACCACAAGTGGTCAACTTACACAGGTTTCACTGTAACTCATTTTATATGCATGGGGACCTCTTAAAAATGGTATGTATTGAACAATTTAACCTGATTTCAGTACATAATTGTAGATTGACCACTCACTTCAGGATATCAGGTATCATTTTTAACTATAATTTTTTTTTTATTTCAATGATTTTTTTTTGAAGAGCATAATATTCCAACTCAGTGGTGCAAAACCTTTCTTTACCCCAGGGCCGTACTGCATATGCATATAAAGAGAAAATTTCGCAGGCCAGAGCAGATATAAAATTTATGTATCTGATTTTTTCTCACGGAAAATTGCAATATATATATATATATATATATATATATATATATATATATATATATACTATATATATATATATATATATATATATATATATATATATATATATATATATATATATATATATATATATATATATATATATAATAAAAGTGAAAAATATTGAAAAGACCACACCAAGAGCCCATAGATGTGCAACGCAGCAAAACTAAAAAGCCAAGTAAATATAAAATTAAGCAATCAGAATTTCAAATATTAAACAAATTATAAATAACAAATGATGTTAAAAAGGAAAAATGCAAACAGCTATTACGTAGGAATAGATAAAGTGTGAATCCAGAGCTCATCAGCCGTGGAGGATTCATTAATTATGGTCAAAAGACCAAAAATTTAACTATGAACTAGAAGAGAATGTTTAAGCTCCAGTACATGCAATATAGAGTAACATTGGGCAAATGCACCACTTGCTAAACTATAAACAATAGCTCAAACCTAAAACTAAAAGCAGGGAGTTTCGCCTCGACTAATTAGGAAAACAAGTTCCGATAATTAACGGGACAGTACCTGCCTATAACAAAATTGTCTTACCTTGAAATCCACGTAAACACAACCCAATCCATTGTTCAACCTGATAAAAAACATTCCATTTGTCAACATAACATTAAAAACATATCCAGAAATCAGTCTATAGACATACCGAGTCGCCTGTTTCGCACGTGTAAAAAATTCATCCACCCCGGTGATTCATATGAATTGTCGGGGAAAACAAAAAATGTGATATATCCAAGGTCATCAATGTTACTGATTCAATTCAGATACAAATTAATGTTATGTGCACCTACAAAAGATTAGTTTGTCTTTATGTTCCAGAGATTTTCTTAATAAAAAGAAAAAAAAAAAGCTTAACAAATGTTCTTTTAAAAGGAAAAAAAATAAATATCCGTTATTTTGTCTTCTAATGCAAAACAAATGTTGTTGCTTTAACTGTTGTAAATTTAGATGATGGAAAGCAAACCAGATTAGTTCATCAAATAAAAGAAAATGCCTTTCTGAGAATTACAACTCTTTTTTTTCTTTGATGTCAAATATGCAACCATCTTTGGAAAAAAAAATTAGGAGACAAAGGAAAAGTGACAAGGCGCAATGTAACGACGGGTTACTGTATATAAA
Source organism: Uloborus diversus (assembly GCF_026930045.1). Lineage (NCBI taxonomy): Eukaryota > Metazoa > Arthropoda > Arachnida > Araneae > Uloboridae > Uloborus > Uloborus diversus. Next base: position 108,097 of record NW_026558763.1, read on the forward strand.
AACCAGAAACTTGCAAAATGTAAGTACATAGCAAATTCTCAGTGTAATAACACATAGGGTAACGGTGCCAGCAACAGACAAGGGTCCAGTAACAGAGAGTTGTAAGTTTGGATTTAAATAATAAGAATTTTAGGTGGGTAAAACTGATGATGCTTTATTCCATGAATACATTGCAACCATCTAGTGTTATCAGAGTGAATTTTATGAGCCAGTTGGTATTTACAAGGTACTGGTAGAAGGTTATAAACAGACACCATGAGGTCAGCTTTTGTTTCATGGTCATTTGACTTTAGTTCTATAAATAAAGAACTTTTGCACATTTTGATGAGAATAGGGGATTTTGTCCATTACTCATCCTTTCCTCTTCCTATCAGTTACTAGTTCTTGTCACATTTTTTGGTGTCTGTTACTGGGGGTTCGACCTTCTTTCGAAATTAAGCAAATAAAAATAGAATTAACCAACTCAGAGGATCCTGAAGCAGAGAATCGTTAGATGAGATTTAGCTGCATGAGAGAAATATAGTTTAAAAATTCTAAATACATTGAAAGACTCAGAAAATTGAGTTAACCTGAGAGCAATGTCTTAAGCATGTCTGTTACCAGCGCCGTTATCCTACCTAGTAATAATGACTTGGTTGTTTTATTGAGATAAAAGCTGGCCCACTGTCGCGGACCAGATTTTGTATTATTCTCGCATGCCTCTTTTTGCCCACTGTTCATTGGAGACTCCTACTGTAGAGATTTTGTTTGGTTAGTTCAATTTGTGTCCTGCTTTTTTTCATAAAAATGTATCCCAAAATAGCTTATCTTATATCTATCAAAATAGCTCGAGCACAGCATTAAAGGTCTTTTGAATTTTATGGTTTCCAGAAGGTATCTGGTTTCCATAAGGACAGTATGCTGAGAGAATGGTATGTCTATAAATTGTCATACTTCTATTAAATAAGTTTATTTATCTATGCAGGCAATTTATTTTCAATACTTCTAAACCTGGATGAGTTCTTGAATGCACTTTGAAGGTATGTTAAGAAATTTTATGGTCAACCCTCTTTAATCTGCAGTTCTTAAATCTATCTGAAATATTTCATTGATGTGTTTAAAGACACAATTTGAAGTACAGTCGACACTCGATAACTTGAAACCTTGTAGCTAAAATGTTCTTTTATGTCAATGTTTTCATTTGGTCCCAAAACAATTTATGTGTTTTCAAAAAAAGTTTTCTTTATGTATTGAATGTACTCCTTATAAGTATAGTCCGCCCAATATAAATGGGAAAAGCTTTTTTCCCTTTTACACATTACAAACTTATTAGCCTGTATGAGAGGATAATTTGTTTATAGCAGTGCTTCTTAATGCACACAGTGTTACATGAAAAGTAGCTAATTGGGCTACTTTTTGCCCCGCCTGATGACCTAAAATTTCATTGCTGGCTAATATTTGAGAGACTTAAAATTTTGACAAAAAAAAAAACTTTAACGTAGCCTTTATTTTCTGCATGACTTAAATAAATAGGTTTTTAGGACAAAAGGGCGTTTGAAAGCAGTGCAAACCGAAGTCAAGAGAAAAGAAATAAAACAACAGTAGAGAACTTTAAGAGATATGGTTTAAAAAACGGTAATAATAATAAAGCTATAAAGTGATTAAAGATAATTTTTATATCTTTGTGATGTGGACTGAGCAGAAATGAGAGAGTACTTGAATATTGAGGAAAATAAATATGTGAATAATTGTTCTCTATTAAACAATTGTACAAGCTGTTCGAGGAAATTCTGCGTTTACAGATTCCGAGAAAGATGATGAAGAACCTTTACCACCTCTAACGAATCAGCAAGTATCATATTTTGCACATATTACTGTGGAAAAGGTGGATATGTCGAATATCAAATTGTGCCCACACACTAGTGTTCAATAGAATAAATGTACTAATTAAATCATATTTAAATAATTATCTAAATTTAATGACATATGTGCCTACTACAGTAAAAGCCCTCCTGACGGACACCCCTCTTTTGCGGACAATTTTTAATTCCTCGATTCCAAGGCAAATAACGTTATTAAACCCCTGTCCTGCAGACAGTGGCGAATTCAGGATTTAGTTGTGGGAGCGGCTGAGATCATTAAAAATGTATGTCTCCTTGACATTACCAAAAGTTCATTGATGTAAACGAAGTCGTTTGAAAAAAAAAATATTTTTTCAGGAGGTGTCAAAGGCTAATGAAATTTTCTGAGTCACAGTTGAAATTATCTAAAATTTGGTATTTAGTGATAAAATTTTAAAATTTAAATGTCAGTAAAAATTAAAATAAATAAAATAAAATTAGGTTAAAAAAAATAAAATTTTTAGACAGTATTTCTAAACAGTTTGCAGGCAAAAATAACAATTGTTGTTGATTATAAAAAATATTGCCCATCGCAAATGCAAGTACACTAAATGTAAGTAAGAAAACCAGAAAAATCGTGGACTAATAGTTTAAAAAAGGGGAAAAGGAGATAAAATTCTGAGAATTGACACTAAGCGCATTAATTAAAGAGATCTGAAATTTTTTTCTGTCTTTCTTCGTATAGGGTAAATAAATAAATTTTTTGAAAAGGCAGGGAAAAATTTCCGAAATTCGAAAGGAAATTTCGGAAAACAAGTATCTCCATTATTATAGCAAATTCGTGTCTAAGCCTCAGGGAAAACGAATAAAATGATAAAGATAGGATAGATATAGGAAATTATATATTTTATTATTTTACGTTAAGATACATACACAATAAAAAAATTCTAATAGAAAAAAAAATTCTAGTCTGGGAGTGGCTGCAGCCTCATAGCCGCCCCCCTGGATTCACCACTGCCTGCACACAAAAAAATTTGTCCGGTTAGTGCCTGCATTAGAGTGGTTTCGCTGAAAAACCTTCGCCATAATAAAAGTAGTTACAGCTTTGACACGACTTCAGTGTTTTCCCCACAAATAGCAATGCCAACTTCATAAATCATCGCCTCAGAGCAACAGTAAGATAAAATACACCGCCAGCTCAGTCATTCCAGCCGAGAACTGCAGTTTTGTGCTCATTAGCACTCATCAGCCCAACATAGGAAGCGACTGAGCTGGAGGTGGAAAACCTCTTAAAGAAGCTAAGAGTGCCAAACAAACTGGTAGCTAATGTAAGAATTAGCACTGACCAGACGAGTGACCGAAGCAATAGTTCGGTTCAACTCGAAGATTGAAGGCAAGGCATGCTATATCAGTGCTAATTCTACATTAGCTACCAGTTTGTTTGGCACTCTGGCTTCCTTAAGAGATTTTCCACCTCTAGCTCAGTCACTTCCTATGCCGGGCTGATGAATGCTAATAAGCACGAAACTGCAGTCCTCGACTGGAATGACTAAGCTGGCGGTGTATTTCTGCCTTAGGCCTGACTATAGGGCGTTACAGGGCCGGATTTGGAAGTGTGGAAGCCTCGGGGCAACGAAGGAATGGAGGCCCCTAATCAGAGTTCGAAAAGTTCATCATATTTTCGAAAATATCCAATACTTTGATATATATCCAAATATTTTGATATATATGTATATATCCGATATTTTCGACCCGTGAAAGTTATTTTATAAAAATTTTATTGTGAATGCCCCTTTGTTGTGGAGGCCTCAGGGGCAGTAGCCACGCCTGACCTCCCTTAAATCTGGCCCTAAGGGGGTAACTTACTGAACAGTAAGATATCTTAGTGTTATTCTTGGGATTAGATGTCTTACTGTTGCTCGGAGGCGACGAAATGCTGTTGACTTTTTTAGTAGCATTAAGCTTTATCACGTGTAATTCTAACAAAGTATTCTCAAACAAGAATTTCAGTCAAAGGAAGTATTTGATCATAAACGCAATTTTGAGATAGTTATAATATTGGATGATTTAGAATCGTTGAAGATTAAAAAAAAAGAGGGAAAATATGAAACTGTTAACAATACATTACAGGGAAAGAAAAACATGAGAAAAAACAAATTTTTAAAATTCTTACTTACCTTATTTAAATGCTTACTTGCACCCTACTTACAACTTCATTTTTCAATATTTAATGGATGATATATAAAAAAGAGAACCTTAAAATTAATGCTTTGAAAATAACGTTAAAATGATCATACCTTTTCTGCTGCATTTCAGTGTTTTTTCTCAAACTCAAAGTAAGATCAAATGCTTTCATTTTTTTCCTTAATTGCCACAATAAAAATTGAACACAGACGAATGAAGTTCGGGCGGGAGGAGGGGGGGGGGAGGCAGTTCAGAGTGCAGAATAAACAAAATAGCTCTTAATAGAATAATCACTCAAGTCTTCTACTTATCTAATGCCTGATGCCCATGATGCAGCCAGCTAAAGGGCAGGAAGAAAATCAAAATCAATGCCACTTGTATCTCATCAGTGCTCCAGCACCAATGACCAATTTCTTTTTCTGGCAAAAAGTTCGCATAGCACAACAAAAGGTCCAAAAACAAAAACAGCACACAACAACAATTTAGCTATATAACTGATCCAGGACTTCCCTAATTTTCCCTCGAGCTCTTAGAGAAAGTAAAGACCCTGAAGGTCCGACGTTTCTAGTGTCACCGTAGTCATCGCCGTCTACATGGCGACATTTTTGAGTGCTACAATTGACTGACTAATGTCCTGTTCTCATGTTACTAGTTATCACGACACAATACACTTCTTCGGTCAACAAATAGGCATCTGTGCTATCTCGATTTTTATCCGTTAGCTTAGAAAGAGCGGAAATGGTGATGCATGTGTATTCAGAAGTTAGTTTCAAATTCAAACATTTCTATCTACCAATGTGACTTTGTATTGTAGTACAGTACTAGCTGCCTTGCCCGGCTTTGCTCGGTTTACCTTGAAAAAAAAACCATTGCGTCAAGTGAAGTATCTTCAATAAACATGATTAAATGAAGGAAAAAAACCATCATGCAAAATTTTCTCGCCAAACAATGACGACAGACACTAAAATACTTTAAAAAAAAGGAAATAAAATGAGAAAGATGGATTTAAAAGGCGTAACCATGGAAACACAAAATAAAATAAGTTTAAGAATTGAAAATGAGAAAGATGGAAATACAAACAATGGATTCAAAAAAAGCGTTACCGTGGAAACGCAAAATAAAATGGTTAAAAACTTGAATAGAGAAGAGCTTTTTGAACTTCATTTGATTCGCTTGTAACCTTTTTTTCTAATGGATATAGAGGGTTAAACTTTCGACCTTAGGTCCAGTTAGATCTGGAGTAAAAAAAGCAGCTCTTTCCAGTGCTGTCAAAAAGAAAACTGTGGAACAATTCCTTCACTTTTTATTGATGGATTTAATGAAGAAAGTAGTGCCTAAATTTCAGCTAAGTCTAAAAAAATTCGAGCTAAAAACGTAAAAAACTCCCGCCGCAATTAAGTTAGAGCATTGGAACAAATTGCGTAGGACGCGGAAAATTCTTCCCTTTCCAACGATACATAATATTATTTTTGCGAGTATTTTTCACCCCCATATTCGGGAATTTATTTGAAAATTGGGCTTAAATTGAAATAAAAAGAGAACTATTCATCGAATTGTCTTCGAACCGGTCTGCAAACTTTTTCAGGACTTAAAGGAACAAACTGAAAATTTCAGCAAAATCGGCCCGCTAGTTCTCGGGTTTTGCGAGTTCAAACACACTGACGCTTTTTGGAGACTTCATTTTATACTATGTAGAGATACCCTCGATTTAGGCGGTTTAAGATTTGACACCTTTATTTTATTTTACGCGGATTAGTTTCGGTTTTACGCTGATGCGGCAATGCAAATAGATAAAATTCTCCCCTCTTTCAAAATCCAAACTCCTAAAGATTGCAGATTACGCTTTACGATAAATTTGCTAATAATCGATTACGCTCGATTATTAGCGTTTTGGCGTGCTAATAATCGAGCTTGGGCCACTAGAGACAATCTATGCGATTGGTCCCAGTTCTTTCGCCAGAAGTTCAATTATTAAACTCACACAGTTCAGAACTAAGTGGAAGAAGAGCTTTTAGGAGTGACAAAGGAGGCCAAAACCAACGTTGATACCGACGTCGGTGACGCTCAACCAAAAGCATTAAAAACTTAAAGCCATTCCTAGGCAATAGAAATGATCTTTCTGATTTGTTAGTGAAGGAAGATTCTATCATGGAATTATGAAACGATCTAGTATATGCTACCCTAACTCGACTCATTTTATTTATTGTTATAATAATTTATTTATTTATTAACATTGTTTTCATAGCTCCTTCATGCCATGTAAAATTAACCAAAAAAACGTGGTTTTGGCACCTAGTTTCCGATTTTTATAAAATTTTGTATCTTTTGTATCTATCTCTGTCTATGCGTTTTAGAAAGCATATAAAATATTTTTGGAGAATTTCAAGCCGTTCAAGTTCCATAGCAACAATGAAGTTTTAAAATCCGAAAACAAAACAAAACGGGGGGGAGGGGGAGAAAAAAAAAAACCTCCTGCATGAAACAAACTATTTTTATTTAGGGTTCCCGTTTTGTGGAAAAGGTAACGCTGTTTACTTCTGTATACAATGCTTAAAGTACTTGCAAAACAATTATGGTTAAATGATTTTATGTGGCAGAACATCATCAAGTATTCTGCTTTGGGGGTATTATATTTCAATTTACGCGATTTCGATTTACGCGGTATTTCCATGGAACGTAACACCCGCGTAAAACGAGGGTCTACTGTACTTTATTTTGTCTTTCATTTCGGCGCCTCGTGTATTTTTTCCTCTTTGCTGTGGTTTTTATTGACGATACAGTTTTATAAATGAGTCGACGGTCCAACGCCATGTTATTTAATTTACTTGTAATTTTAAACTGAGGTTTGCTGTTGGTTCTATTACTATACTGAATAAATATTTTGAAAAAAAAAATAAAAATGTTTGAAACGTTCAGTGGCTCCCAAAAGTGTTCATTTTTTAGTAAAAATGAACATTGAAATTTTTTTAGTAAAGCCAAAATAACGCGAAACTGAATTCGAATATGAAGTCCAATATTTTTTCACATCATTCCTACGTCGATCTATATGAAACCCTGTGGTTCTTTCAAAGTATTGACGCGGATCTTCTTTTTGAAATGGTCAAAAAACGAAGAGACAGAGAAATAATACGCCACAAAACTAATCGTACACTCAATATTTTCAAATAAAATCATGATTAAACTTATCATATGTCGTTTTTTTTTTCTTATTTTTGCATTGTGTTGACCCTTAAAAGTCATTTGGCTTTAATTTTTTGTTTATTTTTTCCTTAATATTGTGCTTATTACTTTAAAATGGCTGGTATTCGTAAAAAACCACAAACATAATTCGAAGTTTGAATTTTTTCCACAGTAGCGGTTTCAAATGTCTTTAAATTAGTTAATTTATTCCATTCTATAGTAAAGTGCTTGATAAAATGCTTTAAAGAAAAGAATCAAACCGAAAACAAGGTAAGAAAAGGTCAACTGGCAAAATTGACAGAGCGTGATCGAAGATTTACAGCTAAAAAAATTATGATGAGTGCTGTGAAAGTTTCTGAATAGTTAAATGCAAATTTTTACATTTCACTTTCACTTAAAATTGTTCGCCAAGTTCTCTGATTAGCTGAATTAAATGAGACCTCTTCCCGTAGAAATTTCCTGGGCCGTGCGAAAAACTGAAAGCTTACGCTTTTCGTCGCAAAATTTAAACTAATATTATAAAGAGAGAGGGCAGAGGTGTGTTTATATATTCAAGGTAATCTCTGGAACCACTGCACCTTTTTGGAAAATTCCTTCACCATATGAAAGGTGCTTTCTTACTGAGTAACATAAGCTATAATTCGAAAAAAATCCAATAAATAGTCCTTTTTTATTTCAATTTAGGCCCAAATTTCACGTAAATTGCCTATTATTGGCTATTAAAGGGGTGAAAAATTACTTGCACATACTGAAAAGGGAAGAATTTTCCGCGTTCTAAACAATTTGTTTCAATGCTCTAACTTAATTACGGTTGAAGTAATTTGCGTTTTTAGATCGAACTTTTTTTAGGCTTAGCTGAACTTTATGCACTACTTCCTTCATTAAACCTATCAATAAAAAGTGAAGGAATTATCCCACAGTTTTCTTTTTGACAGCATTGGAAAAAGCGGCATTTAGCGAAAAAATTAGCTTCTATCTTCAAAGGAAAAAAAGTTTCGAAATATGTCATTTTGATTCGTTTAATTTCTCGAACTTATTTTGTTTCATGTTTCCATGGTTACGCTTTTAAAATCCATCTTTCGCATTTTAATTTCTTAAAAGTATTTTAATATCTGAAACTTTTGATTTGTTTTTATCCGAGTGAAATGTACTACATTTTCTATTCTTATTTTTTTTCTGACGACGATTTTTGAATGTTCCACGGGATATTTTTTTTTTTCGTTAGACGGATCGATTACGATAGCGTGGTTGCTGGGCAAGTTTGGCGATAAACAATAAAGTTGTGGAAATATTTTTACATATGAAAGATATTTGATTTTTTTTATTTGGCGAAATATTTTAAACTGCAGTAAAAACCGCTTCACTCGCTAAATAGAGTTTTAAAGCAACTGTACATCTAATTTAATGACTTGACGAAAAGTTTTAATTTCCAAAGAAACTTAACTAGTTTTTTTTTTTTTTTTTGAAAAGGTGTGCACGTTTTTCATACAAAGAAAAATTATCATTTTACATTAGTGACGGAGGGGGCGTCATTTTTTTTATTCAACGGACTTCCATTAAATTTTTAGCACGGGCATCGCTGTGCGGGTACTGCTAGTCTATGATAAATAACCTCAAAACGTTTTGGAATTACATCTTACAGATAAAAATGAATTTAACATTTTTGGTTAAATTGCTGAATAGTTGTTAATAGAAGAAAAAATTTGGAGCTTAATCTTAAGAACATAGTGGACCAGTTAATCAGGACGGTGAAGGTGTTCTTGTGTGTGGGTGCATATTAGCATCAGGATTTGGCAGTTTGGAATTTTTTGATGAAATAATAAATCATGCTGTTCATTTAAATATTTTAAAAACCAATTTAAAATCTTAGCAAAAAATTTGGTTATCGGAAATAACTTTGTTTTTTTTTTTAAATCAAGATAACGATAAGAAGCACACGGTTTTCAAAATTTGCGTCTAGTGCCTAAAAAATTTTCCAAGAGTTTAAAAAATACCCCTTCAATCTCCAGATTTGAACTTAATGTAACATATTTAGAGATATCTGGAGCCTAGATTACGAAAATGCGGCTTTGAAACAAAAATAGAGCTAGAAACAGTAACACTCGAAGTGTGGTGGAACACTTACTCAGAACTTACTTCAAAAAAAAAAAAAAAAATAAATGAAATCTATTTCAACAGACGTTTAAAAGGTGTTGTTGATACTGCATGATATTCTACTAAATAATAACTTATTAAAAAGTTAAATTATTCAGTAATATATAGACATTTTTTAAAGTGTACGAAGACTTTTGTGAGATAAAATTTCCGGCACTTTTCTTGTTTTTGATTTTTTAAAAATGAAGTTTTAATAAATTCATGTAGTTTTGTTGAAAATTGATCATAAATCTTATAATAGGGTTGTTTCCTTCAGTCAAAAGTAGTACTTTTAGTCACTGAAATTGATAGAATAAGCAAAAAATAATAATATGGATCCAGAAAATTCTTTCATTTTCCCAACAGTTATTTTTTAATTAATTTTTTAAAATGTCCGATTTTTCAAACAAGGCGTGGTCTAGATGACGTCACAAATGATGCTTTTTGTCGCATCTTTGTACCGCGTTTTTACGTTATGATAATCAAGAAGCTTATTAAAATCGCTCTCTACGCTTGCTATCAACCATATCGTTGCCAATAAACGTGAGTAAAGATGCGAATTGAATATTTTCTGTGAATGGCAACACAGAATGGCATTTCATTATTTGTGATGTCATCGGCAAGAAATGTAAACAATGAAAGTTCACCGATTTAAGTTTTTTTTTTTTTAATATTAAACTTAAACAAATTCCAGTCTTGCATAATATAGACGAACACGCGAACGGCGTTCGCAGAAAATTTTTGGCTCTGCAGAAATTTTTTTCGAACTGCTAATGTTAATTAAAATATAAAAATAATTTTTTAAGGAAATTTTTAAAAAATTCCCAATTTATTTCTCTTAAAACCTTTATTCAAAAGCTTTTTAAAGCACATGTGTGAAAAAAATAATGATTTTGGCAGTTTCTTCAGTTGGTGAAAAATAAACACAAACTATATGTCATTGTAAAAAAAAATTAAATGATTTAAAGTACTTCTTTTTTTGTCTCCTTCATATTAGAATATAAATTTAATCTTTATTCAAGGGTGAGCAAGGCAAAATAATTATTTGCAGAAAATTTTCCAGTTAGGATTTGTGTTCAGAAGGATCAGAAAGCTTTTCATTTTATCTAAGTCTGGTTAGATCCGATGTTTTTAAGCATGATCTTTCAGAAAAAATACTTTTAAAATATTGGAAACGACCCCATTAAATACCTATTCCGAAATATTAATTCTAACCAATGGATAGGGTCCTATTTCATTGAAAGTCGTAGGTTCACGAACACCTTTGGAGCCACTGTACATCTCGGCTGCTCGTAGTTAGGTTATCTTAATGTTTAATACAGATTCCCGAATATTTCTGAATAATACTTTAGGATTACATTTTCTTTTTAGCCTATACAAAATAAACACTAAAATGAAATTCAGCCTTAATTCGTACTTCGCATTTCAAATCTGTTAAAATGGAAAAAATATGACTAAAGGTACAGGGAATTCAGAATTAGCTCTAAAAATAAAAAGCTGATTATAGCTGAAATTGGCGACTGAGACAGTAAGGGGGTGACCTCCCGAAATTACTCACTTGGCAAACTTCGTCTGACAATTCGGCAAATTTGGAGTCATTATTACAATTTTTAAATTCCCGAAAGTCCCTTCTCATGTATGCGTATTGCATACCCTTATTTTATCATTCGGCAAATTAAGATTTCCCCCCAAATTGATAATTCCCCAAAAGTTTCAGTTCGGGGCATTCCTGGATAGTGTCGGCAAAATCAAATTTTGTCGAATTGCCGGAAAAATTGAGAATATGGTGCAATTAGCTGTCGGCGAATTGATTGTCTTTCACTTGATACACGAAAATATGCCTTTGCAAACTATTTATGTTTTTGATTTTTTCCTTTTCCATTAAAAGGTGAAAATATGCTCATGTCATATTACTTAACTCAAAGATTTTAAATCCTGAAGAATCAATTGAAAAAGAAAAATAATGCCGACTCTAACTGAAATTTTTCAGTGGGGGCTTTGTTTCGGGAAAATAAGCAGCCTTAAATTAAGCAGTTGGAAAAAATGATCGTGTCTGCAATATGAATTTCTCAGAATGAACGTGAAGCACTGTAAAACATATGGTATGCCCGCACAAACTGTTCATATTTTCTTTTCTGCTGTCAATGCTTATTATTCATCATAAATCTGTGTTCATGTATACTACATTTTTTTAAAAATCAAACGTTTCGTGAATGCCGAAACTAAAAGGTCAAAAATACGGATTCTGGTTAATTTGACGATTGGGCCGTGCCGTATTTCTCAGGGACCAGTCGAAGCACCCTGAAAATGACGCGCTAAAGAAAACAGGCGGCGAAAGAATGCCGAACAATCGTGTTTACTGTGCAAATGAGTGTAAACGGAGTTCCCATTCTTTATTTTATCTTGCGCCAAGTACCAAAAGACTAGATATGTAACTTTTCTACTTTTCTTTTTTAATTTTTTTAATTAATGAATGCTCTAAAATTCCGAAATAACTGAAAATGCCAACTCAAACTGATTTTTCCGACTGAATGAAATCACTGGGAGGGTGAGACACTCCCCCCCCCCCCCCATAGCGACGGTCCTGTATTGTCATTGCTGTTGTAGACAGGTTTCACTGTACTTGGTGTGTTAAAGCGAGCAATATTTTTGGGATTCATAAAATTTCTATTGAATTCCAGCTCAGCTTTTCTTTATTAAATTTTCTTTAAGATTCCAAAGTCAGCCAAAGTTAGTGATAAAATAAATCCTGAGAACGAGCGATGACAACTTTTTTTTTTTTAATTTGTAAAATAAAGAAATATTTTTAAAATATATGTGTGTTTATATGTGTATTTTTTAAGAGCAATGACGTAAGAAAGAGACATTCAGACAGATCAAAGTAAAGTAACCAACTTTTTGGTGCTGTACAGTGATTAAAAAGAAGAAAAACCGTAACAATGATGAATTTTTATGATAAGAATTCCGAAAAGTTTTGATCACAGATGGAAGTATAACTGCGAAAGAAGTCCGAACAGGTACAAAGTTAAACGCTTCTAGTACTTCTCAATAACATCTGTAGAAATTGAAAAGATATTTTCAACTTTTGAGGTGGTATTGATTGATTTAAAAAAAAATGATTTATTCCTATAAAAATAACTAATGTACATACCACTTTCTGTGTGAATAAATTTTATAATATATATTTTTCTCTTGAAGAGAAGAATTGTTGGTTGTAGGTTGTTTGCAGATTAATGAGAGCTGGCTATATCATATGTATTCCTATATGATTTTGTTTTTATCGAATATTCCGAAAAGTGTTTGTCTGTATGTAAGTAAAATATTTTTGTTGATAAGAGTCTCAGTTATTGGTGTTCTTTTTAAACTGCATTTATCTTTTAAGATATTCAGTTGTTTTGCTTTGTACTGCTCCATTTGTATAAATGATTTGTTTAGTATTGCTTAATTTTTTTATGTGATATGATGTAATAAAGAAGTTCAATAAATTTTCCTACTTACCTTTTAGTAAATGAGATGTGTATGACCCAAATTCGCTAATCAGCACTTCTTTTGCAATAATTAGGACTTTTTTTAACGTAGTGTTAATTTTGGTTTTTAGAAAACCCATTCGTTATTTCTGTACCTCATTGCCAGAAGGACGTCACACTATGATAATTTTTACAAAACGTTTTTCTGGTGCATGCAAAGATGGAACGCGCGCTCTTTTAACCTTGGTAAAAAATCGAAAAGGATTTTTTTTAAGAACTACGTTTATATGACTCGATGCAGAATGGGCTTTTACATACAATGCACTAATAAAGGGGAAATCGCTAATTTTGGACTTACATCAATCTGGCTTTGAGGTACAGATTTATTCCCACAAACTTTGAAAATATGAGTGAAAGGTTTCTTTCAAAATTTATTGTAAATTAATAACCATTCAAAGCTTTAGATTAAAACTCTGATACATGTAATTCATTGGTATGTTACTTTTCAAATGTAAAGGGTGTCAAAGGTCACTTTAAATTCTGAATAGTTAATTACAAATACTTTCTTCAAAACCAGGCTGTGTGTGCGACATAAAAAAAAAACCTTGAATTTAATCTTTTCTCCCCGAAGGCCTTTGAACGTCCTGTCAAATTGGAATAATGTGCAAAAACATCTGGAAAGTCTTAAATTTTCTTGTTCTCGTAGGGATAAAGAAATGCCGCTGTGAAGTGATGTAACTGGACTTTGTTCTCTCTCCGCCCCCTGCAAGATATAAAGTGCACCCTACTTTAGAATTTCCACAGCCAAAATAATATTACTGTGACAAAACATTATGGTAAGGAGCAGTAGCGGGTTTTAGGGGGTGGGGCTCCCAAAAGGGTAATTAAACTCTTCCATTTATTATTTTTTTAACGACTTCTCTGTAACATAAGGTTTTTTTTTACAGTTATTAAAAAAGGACTCACAAAGCATATTTCACTAAAAGCTTTTTTGTTTGCTAAAGAAGTAATACTGGAGTCCGGGACCGGAGCAACCGAATACATTTAACTCGCTGATTTGAAATTCAAGGAAGCGTTTTATCGCGATTCGTCCATAAATTCTTCTTTGATCTGATGGAATCAATAAAACAGTTTTAAACAGGTGTGCAGTCGTATCCAGAAGAGTCATTTCGATTTAGGAAGCCATTTGCGAAACAATAGGTTTCTTTTTCAGCTTATTAAAGATTGAAAATGAAAGAAATCATACGGTAGTTTCTTGGCGAAATCATAATATTAATGGAAACTGCATGTACGCGTAGTATGGAAATGTTAAAGAACAAATCAGCAAAGAAATAATCTCTGAATACTTCGGTAGAACTTAGGGGAGACCGGGGCAAGATGACGAATGCC